>NC_056524.1:178228932-178234631 GCF_019175285.1 Sceloporus undulatus
TGTTCATTTATCTCATAACTTGTTCTTTTCCCAAAGAGACCAAAGTACTTTATGTATGGTTCAAAAAACAAATCTCTCTTCTAGGAAACTTACACAATTAGTGCCTGCTTCATTTTGAAAGTAGAATTGTGCCACTATAGATTTCAAATTATTTCCTGGCATGTTTTGAGGCTATAGGGTTTTTTAAAGATTCTGATTTTCACAAAAACCAGTTCACCAACTTCAAAACATAATTTTGAGTGACAGTATATTTTCTCCTGCACCACTTTCAAAAGATGGAGGCTTACTGCTGAAGATTTCTGTACCTTACTATATCAACAACAACAATTTATTACAGCACAGAGCCAGTATAAAAATACCATAGTGACCAAGTATCCACATAGACACAATATAATGTCCATACATATCAGTGAGGGATCAAGAATGGCATAAAACTCTCTGTCATGTGTCAGTTGAGAAGAGAAATGTTACAAAAATATTTCTTTAGCATAATCATTTAAGTATCAATTAACAAGAATATCCACCCATTTGGGGGTGTTTGTTCGAGCAAGAGTTTGTTAAAAAATAAAATTAAGAGAAAAATATAAAAGGCATATTCCATCCATATATATATATATATATATATATATATAGAGAGAGAGAGAGAGAGATCATTAGTTTTTCATAAAAAGAAATGGAATTTCATACATCAAATGACATAGTATCTGCAATAATAATAGCAGCTATAAATATTTTTACAAGATTTATTGTATTTGTTTCAAATATCTTATACGGAGAATAATTGCAGCTGCCAGGAATTTAGCAACTCTACTAGTTACATATTCGTTGCAATCTGCTAAAAGATATTCAACGTAAAATTTCTTCTGTCTTCCGGGTAGCTGCTTAATAATAGGAGTTATATAAAAAGCATGGGACTCCATATAAAAGGGGCAACAAAGAAGGACATGGCTGGTTGATTCGACTTCCTCGAGACCACAAAGACAAAACTGACAGTGGTAAGGTACTTTTTTATATCTTCCTTCCAGAACCACTGATGGAAGGATATTTAACCTTGCCAACACAAAATCTCTTTTTTGCTTAGGAATACTTAGATATTCAAAATACCTGGCACATTTACCAATTTTCCCCAATAAGCTAATAGTAAGATGTAATAATGATTGGCTTCTATGGGTTTGCAAGTTGATATCCTTGATTCGCTGGGTAATGGCAATTTTTGCCTTATTGTAGCCTAATGAGGATATGACTAACAGTGATAGCCCAATGGAGGACACCTGTGTGGTTGGAGATTTCCTCCAGGCAGAAATAAAAGGATCTGTTAGGATTAACAGGGCCAAACCAACTGGTATGAAAAACAATTTTAGCCAAAGGTTGAATTTATGAATCCAAATGTGTGCCTCTATTGATAGTAAACCAACTTCTAGTTGAAGGGAATCATTTGGCACACAATTTGGAATACCAAGGATAGATCTTAGAAATTTGGTTTGAACAACCTCAAAAGGAATAAGATTATTAAAGGAACAGATCTCCGAGCCATATAAAAGTTGCGCTAGAATTTTAACAACAAAAACCGCAAGTGCAGCAGGAGTATACTGATCGCCCTTATTAAAATAAAAGGAAGAAAGTGCCTTAATACTCCTTTGAACATTCATTATTGCATTCTTTTGGTGAGAATTTGCAGATCCCTTTTCATGAAAAACTATACCTAATTATTTATAGACTGTCACTTGTTCAATATGGTCGTACATTGCTATATGTATGTTCCTTCTTTCTCCACTTCCACATCTCTTCTAATGTGATACAATGCAGAGCTTTATCCTTTTGCCACTTCTCCATGGTCCTGAAAAGTGCTGGATTGGGGTCTCTTGGCTGCCGGTGAGGCTGCCCTGGCCTCAACCCGGTGAGAAAAAGGGTGGTCTGTACTGTGCCATTGTTCCCTATTGCTCTTAAGGAAACATGCTTTGCCATTTGAAAGCTCTGCACAAGCCCTTCCTGCTCAGATGGAAATAAACAACTCCCTTCCTCTCTGCATGGAGAGAAAACCACCTTGGGATGAGCACTGCACTTTGGGGAAAACAGCTTTCATGCGGGAAGAAATTGCCCATTGTTGATATAAATCAGGGCTAGGGATCATAGGTCATATGATCATATGCCCAATGTTGGTGAACTGTAACTCCCAACATTCCTTGCCATTGATTATGTTGGTTAGGGATGATGTGTTTTATGTAGGGTCACATAATTCTTACTTGTGATGTGAATGAGCAGATAAATTTTATTTTTTATGTAAAATAATTTGCCTTTAATACCACTTTCAAAAATTAATTTGGAGAGATGTCACAGCCATAAAGCTAGAAATGAACCAGAGAATTCCTAGGTGAATTTTTATCCCACCTGTAAATGTAATCTCTCAGCAACAAGCTCACTAGAACAGAACACATGCAATAACACTGAAAGGCTTCCCATCTGTTTTGTAACATTTTACTGAAACAATCATGTGTTTGAAGACTCAGAAACACCACAGGTGTTGCGAAGTAGAAGTTGAAGATTGTTCTCTCCCAACCCAGGGGGCATGATTATATCAAATGGGATTATATTCCAGAAGAGCAGATATCATTTGAACATTAGCAGACACATCTTTTCAGTAGAATCAGATGGGCAATGCAACCTGGAGTGCACGGTAGGTTAGGGTGAGGTGAGGTCTCTCTCTCTATTCATGCACTTCAATTTCATGCAGGAAAAGGGGGATTGGAATGACTGATTTACAGAGTCCACTACAACAGTATGATTCTCTACAGTTGCAAAATATTATGTACATGATTACCATTATTTTCTGAAAATGCTAAGAATCCTAAACATTGAGGAGGCTCTCTTTTTAATATGGTACTTCAAGAACTAACTACAGTATGAGTATTTCACTAAATCATGGAGTGCAGGGAGTGTAAGAGAAGAAGCATTTTTTATTTTGTAACAATCTATATTTAAGTACTACCTTTTGTCTGGAGGAAACACTGGGTAGCATGGTAATTTCAGTGGCCACTGATGAAGACAGTGAGTCAAAAGGCATCTGGCTTCTGTTCGTATGAAGAATCTCATGAAACCTTGGGCCATCTATTTTCCTTCGACAAATGATCTACATCTTATGGATCTTTTTCTGTTTGGCTATTTATAGTTTGGATAGTATAGTTTTTATTTGAGTAGCTAATTACATTAGAAATTTATTGTATTTGTTACATACCAACACACACACACACTTTTTATATTCATATCCTAACACATTTTGGTTTTCATATTTCAGTAAAGGCCAAGGAGCTGGGATTCATGAACTCTGGCAGATGTTCAGTGATCAGACAGTAAAGATCACAGATGTGCATCAACCAAATGACTTGGTTCAGATTTTGTTTTTGTTTTTTACTTTAGATAATTATCTGCTTCACCTCAGATGATTCAAAGCCAGACTACTTTGACTCGCGCCCTGAGTCCCAGTCCAATCAGAAATTCAAAAATCTGAAGTTTGTGCCATCCATTGACTAATTCTAGAAATGCAACTGTAACTATAAACATTTTGTCTTAATCCAAATGGGAGGAATTTTGCAGGCATTCAATCTACATTGCATCTAAATCTAAATCAAATTTTTATCAGTTATTTCACTGGGGAATGGGAATAATAATTATTTTGGCACCAGTTTTTGTTGTATATGTGAAGTGGGGAGGGGGAATTATGTGTATTGTGTTGTATTGTATTAGAGTTGTATTGTTGTATTGCATTCCACTAGAGTTGCATTTGCTATTATTATATAATACTTGTGGGAGTAAAGGGACCATGTCCTCTTCTTGTTACTGTTTTATTGCTGTATTGCATTATTGTATTGTCTTTCTGTTATTTTGCTGCCAGGGGAATGTCAGGAATTGTCATCTAGATGTTATGCCTTAATTATTACCATGGTGTATATTTTGGGTTTTGTATCTTTATTAGGCATTATGCTATGTCATGTATGTACTTTGGATTATGTTTGTTGTATTCTTTATTCTTCTGCTTTTTGTATAATTATTGTATTGTTATTATGTTTGTTATGCTACAATTGGTAGGAAGGCTATATTTTTTGTATTTGATACCCTTCTTTTGTAATCCGCTTTAATTCCACAAGGAAAAAGTAGAATATAAATAAATCATTTATTATTATTATTATTATCTATTGGTTCCAAATACATTTAATTAAGCATCTTACAATAGCCATAAATTCTTTGGGATTCAAATGCCATACACTTATGGTTTCTTCTGAACCACCAGTGTGCTGCAGTTAGCATGCTGATGCTACTGCCATAAACAACAGCCACATCGCCACCCTGTAAAAACTAATAGCCATCATTTCAAAGAAGGATCAGCATCAATATTTTGCATGGAAAGCCTTAGCATCCATATCTAAAGGATTAGTAATCACTATTTGCTAATAGTTGATCAATATTGTATAACTGTTTATAGTAAAATAATTAATGTCTTCAACAAATCAAGGCCACCCAATTTTGTTTTCAGAATTAGAATTCTTACCATTACAATTAAAATTCTTAAATGTAAACAGCTTGCTCCTCTAAAGTTAACCATGTATTGCAAAGGTAATTGCCACCAGGACCAATGATTATCTCTCTATCGTTGTTTTACTGTTTATTTTGTAAGGTAATCATACAAATGTAAATTCCTACAAGAAGCACTAACAAGAAAATAAATAAAAATTGCAACATGGGCTTGATCTTAATTAATAAGGATATTAGAAACTTTTCTTTGTCATGTCTTATCAGATCAATAATCTATCAACAGTAAGAGCAATTTTGCATATCCCCCCAAATGGAGCCCAGATGAAGAGTGCTGCCTATAGAGAATGCAAAATAACAGAAAAATATACAAATAGTTTAGGTAAACAACAGCTAGTTATGACTTGTGCAATATTTGAAAAGGAGCCTTTTCTGCATATCTACAACATGTTGAAAGGGGTATCTCTTAGCTCTCTGTCCCAACAATGAAGTTTCAAACATCCTCCAAAGGTAACCCCATGTAGAGTACGTTACACTCAGGGTTGCCATAAGTCAGGACCTCCAAACCGGGACAAATGTAGGGCAACATTTTCAAATGTAGGACACATTTTATAAAAATGGAGGACACGCGAAAAATTGGAGGATTTTTTAAAAATGTTAATATAAATGCATGTTTTTTAGACATGATCAAAATGGAGGACATTTTGGCATCATTCCTAGACAGATGACAGAAATGTACTTGCCCTCGGGTTCAACTGTACTTCTCAGAAGTGTGTACTTGGGCAAGGGACTGTGGTTTTTCTTCACTGCGCATGAGTTTGTAAAAATCACAGCAAGTTACTTTGGCCGTGCCTCAGAGGCTTGTTGATATCAATATCACCATCATCATCATCATCACTATAATTGTCCAAGAAAGGCACACTTGTTAGCATTCAAAGCGCCATAAATACACAGAAAATGTACTTGCATATATGTATTTAATAATAAAAAATAATGGAAAAAAAAACAAGGCAGGGGTGTATATATTTAATAATAAAAATTAATGTAATAAAATAAAAAACAAGCAATAATAAAAATCTATGAAATATAATAAAATAAAAAGCAATATTAAAAATCAATGAAATAAAATAAAAAAGCAATAATAAAAATTAATAAAATAATATAAAAACAAGCAA
>NC_056524.1:178249631-178327589 GCF_019175285.1 Sceloporus undulatus
GCGGCGTCACTTCCGCCGCGACACGTCTGGATGCACAGCGTCCAAGACGTCAAAATGGTGGTGCCCATGTGGATGGGCACCACCATTTACGACGCGCTCCGTGCGTACCGGGAGGAAGGGCCATGAGGAAAGTAAGAACGTTCCTAACCCTAATACGGCCCTTCCTAACCCTAGTACGCACAGAGTGCGTACTTTATGGCGGTTTGTAACCCGCCTATGATTCTATGATTCTATGAATCTTTGTCAAAAGTGTGATAGTGGTTCATGGAAGTATGTGTTACTCAGAAGGGTAGGAGGGTGTCAGTAGTGACTTCAGACTCTCAAAAACTTTATATCCTCACTTCAGAAGAAGTAGCATCTAGGCAGTTAAATCGGTGTCAAACCAGATTTTTTCTGTGGTGTGGAAGCAGCCTGAGATTTGCCTGTATATATGTCTGGCAAGGAATCTAAATGGATGCAGAAGGGCATTTCTTGTCATTATGCGGTTACACATATGTTATATTGTGGGGACTGTGGAAATGGCTTTAATTTAAAAATAATATACATTCCTATTGCAAATATTTCTCTTTTAAAGTCAAAGCTCATGCTTCTCATACTCTTTATGGAACCTTTTTTGTTCGATTCTTCATGCACACAGCTCAGCTGAAAAGCATATTGTTTATGCAAACCAAAGAAAACCTGCAGCATAACAAAATTGATTGTGTAACTATGCAAAATAACTATGCAAAATAACCCTAATCTCTGAAATGATCAACTAAAATCAGCAAAGTGGCAAAGCTGAATGTAAGCCAAGCCAAGCTGAGCCAAAGGTTAGGACTAAAATGCATCCCAAGAAATCTGCCCTTGAGTAATCAATATTTTGCAGCATTCATTTTGCAAATTTCTCTTCACCACTACCACTATCCCTGCATTTTAAAAATATGCCAAAATTCTCAACTCAATGTGTTTGGTCTGGTGCCATCACTGTATTTACTAGACACCAATCTGTCAGTAGAGATTTTAATTACTACCACAGGTTTTACCAGTCAGACCTGCAACAAAATTTTAGAACGTGGAGTAGTCCTGTGGTGTCACAGTTCAAAATCCCTTGATATCTTTCTTCGTGTGTCATTTCTCTTCCTCCACCTTCTTACTTCTCTGTTTTGCCCATTGTTGAGCTATTCTTCCTTTCTGTCTTAACTACATTTCCATAACCATTTTCATTTTTCCTTCCACTTTTTCTTGTCTTTCTGTCATGGTGGTTGGTGGCTCTCATATCAGTGGGATGTACCCTGGGGGAGATTCTCCATCCCACTGATATCAGAGCCATAGATAGATAGAGAGATAGACAGACAACATTTCAAGGCAGTTTCCTTTCTCTGCGATTAGTTTCTTCCACCTTGAACACCAGAGAAGTGGAACCCTGAGATATAGGAATCCTAGTTCTTATAAACTGTGGTATTTTACAAGGTTTTCCAATGAGACCACAGCTGCATCATGAATCATTTGAAATCTAGGTTGGGCGAGGAGGATGGTCAGCTTGCAAATGACACAAAATTACACAGTTAAAAAAAAAAGGGGGGGGGGACAGCAAAGAGGTCCAAAAGGACTACTTCATACTGAGGGCATGGACATCAAAATGGGAAATGTAAGCAATGTGAGGAAAAACCCTGAGCTTCATAATATACACTGGCAGAATCCAATGCTGACAGTAAATGATAAGAACATGTATCTTAGCACTATGGTGAGTAACCTGACGAAAACATTGTGAAATGGGATTCTACTTTCCCAACAGTTCATGTGGTTTGATAATAAAAAGAACAAAAGAACAAAAGAAATAAAATACCAGTATGATAATGCCTTTGTACAAATCTATGTTGTAATAACTCTGGGAATACTGTGTGCATCTCTCATCATTTCATCCATAATGGATACTGTGCAGCAAGAGAAAGTGTATAAAAGGGCAGCCAGAATAATAACCCAGATGCTGAGCAACATTTTCCCAAGGATATGTTACAACATTTGGGATATTTTTGCAAAGTAAAGTGAGAGGTGGGGCGGCTTTGAAAAGAGCAACATTTCTCATAACTTAGTGTATAAAAGCATTCATGACGTGGAAAAAGTTAGAGAGTTTTTTCTTCCTCTCATAAATAAACTGAATGGAAGAAGATTCAGGACAGATAAAAGGATGTAGCTCTTCACATAACACCTAGAAAGACTATGGAGAGTACTATTATAAGATTTAAAGGTGGTCACATCAAGTTGAATTAAAAGAGATTAGACAAGATCATGGAGGATATTATCAATTGCTAATCATAATGGCTACATACATGCATAACTTTCAGTATCAGAGGCTTTATGCCACCAAAAATATTCCGGGACAGAAGAGGCAAAACCAATCCTTCCAGCATTGGGCAAAATCTACCATCTGCTACCCTTCCTAATTTGCTATCGTAGGTGACTGACTCACTCCTCCTCTTGGTATGTTCAGTGCTATTCATAGTATTGTATAACACATTAATTGCAAAGGAGCCAAACAAAATTATGGCTCTGCTCTATTCAGGAGCCTCTTCCATTGCACGCTGAGATTACTACACATGCCTTTTAAACTGCCATTACACCTGAAAAAAAGGCACTTTGGCAATATTTGTTAGACAAGACCAACTTCAACCCATAGCTGCCTCATTCCCCAACCATGATTAGGGCATTCCTTTTCATAGATAGGACAAACCTGTCAATGAATTGTCAGTAGTGCAACTGCCCAGGTGCAAAATGTCACCGCCAGGGCAGTTGCATCATTGCCAGTCACGTGTCACCTCATCTCTCCCTGTCTGACTTCCCCTTGCTATCCCCAAGCAGTTCTTTTCTGTCTTTAAAAACTTTTTTTACCAACTGCTTTAGAAGAACTCCAGAATTGCTTGAGGTAACACACACACACGAAAATGAGGCATGAGCCAGGGAGGCAGAGTTAAAGGGGACTTACAAAGAGAGTACAATAACAGCAGCAGCCCCAGTCATGTGATTTTGAAGATGTTTGATTCTGGGTCTCTGAATGCTGTATATTTCGATTGCCCCCCAAAATGCAATTGTTGCAAAAATGAGGTTGTGTGGTTGTGTGCCTTCAGAAAAGAAATACACTTCTGCCTCTGCATTCATGGACCTATCTTTCCCAGTTCTGATTATTCATGAGGTCAAGGCTGCTGTGCATGCACATTTCTCCTCCTGCTTCCTTCTCCTCCTTTCCTCAGGGGAAAAAAACCCAGGAGGGAGAAGCCAAGAAGGTGCATTCGTCAAACCCACCCCTTTCCGGGTCAGATTGCTGTCTTTTTTCCAGCCACTGATATGCCTGGGGAAGGGGAGGGGGGATGGATCCACCCCTTCAAACCTCTTTCCCCAAGTGGATGGCTGCCTGCCTTGCTCAGGCACCAGTCCATCTGGGAAAATGTCTGGAAGGGGAGATGGATCCATCTCCACCTCTAGCCTTGTCCCCAGGTGGATGGCTGTCTGGGCAAGGCAAGCAGCCGTCTACCCAGGAAAGGGGTGGGGAGCAGTTAAAGGGACAGGAGGGGGGAAAGAAGCATATGCGCCTGATCCTCTTCCCCCACCCACTGCCCTCTTTAACTGACATCTGTGCAGGGGGCATGTGGGAGTTATTCACAATTTTTCACATTCACAGTGGTCTTCCATCTCTAACCCCCACTAATGTGGAGGGCCGAGTATACGTGTTTTCAACCACCTGTATAGTACCTTTATACTGGCATTGATAGATAAATACAGTCAGCCCTCCATTTTTGGCGAGGATCCGTTCCCGTCACACACCCACACACCCCGTGAAAATGGAAACTCACCAATATTCAAGCCCCATACTTGGGAACGCATCCCATTTTGACCCCTTCCATTTGCTCCTCATGAGTAAGTGAGTGTTGCGGATCTGAAGTCTGCACAGATGGAGGGGCAACTGTAGATAAATACAGTGTGCCAGCATCATATGCAGGTGTGCCATATGAGGCTTCCAGCATACATTGTAAGCCATGCCGGAAAGACTTCTCCTGCGCCCTGGAAGAAGCAATGAGGTGCGTGCCAGGTGCATGCCGCGGGAACTAGCCCCATTATTTTTAATGGGACTTGAGTTTACATATTTTTCCCTCATGTGGCAGCATCCAGAACAGATCCCCCACATAAGGGAAGGGCCAACTGTACCACCTGAAGTAACAAAAAGCACCCATTAGGACAATGTTTGTAGGCTTGCCTTCCCTCTAGGCATGTTCCTGTAAATTGACTTGTAATGAAGATGCTGTTCAATTATTTTCCTAGCTCTCTTTCTAACTCCTTTACATAAGCTCCAGAAAGGTGCATAATACTGTATGGTGAAATCCTGCATGGTGAAATGGATATAGCTTTGTGCAGTTTATAAATGTTTCAGTTGCTCACAGCGTCTATTTCCAATCTTGTTGCTTTCAATGGATGGGAGCAGGTAAGCAAAGATCTTTAATTCAATGTATATTTTTGTGAGTAATGATATATATCTTTTGTCTTGAATTTTAAAAGCTGACATTTTTAATCTGCTCACCATTGAGTAAAAGTTTGTCATATTTCACTCCCATTGAAAATGGTAGAATTTTAGCACTTATTAATGAGGTTTAAAGGGCATTTTATTGTTTTCAGGTAGCATTCATCATAACTAAACCAACATTGTTTAATGGACTATGCTGTGAGGATGGCTCACACTCTATTTTCAGTCATTATAATTTAATTTCTTTTGGAAATACTGATATTGTTCTATCTTTTTTCAACACAGGACCAAACTGTGCCTGCTTTTGGCAGTAGTATACTTAACAACACAAGATGCAGATTCAAAAGAACTTATAATCAGGAGACATTTGAACCCTGAAGGATTTATGAATGTTGTAAGCTACTTGATGCATTTGGGAAGAGTTGTCTATGTTAATCTGACAAAGTAATGTAATTTTCCTTTTAAGATATTGGGAGCAGGTGCTTTCCCAGCAGAATCACTGTGACTGCCTGGTCGGTCACTAATGCAAATCAATTAATCTGAATTTGTTTTGACTCAGTTCTTACTTCCTATTGCCATTTAGACAAAATTGTCTGGAGTAGACATTTTATTTTATGTTGTTTTCTTACTCTCCTGACACATCTCTCTAAATATTAGAATGCATCTCTTATTTCATATCCCCTTCACCTTCACACATAAGAGATCTTTCTCTGATGGCTAAGATTATCACATATGCCTTATTATAAGGGATATTTGAAGGAAAGCTTGTTTCTTATAGGACTGGCAGATACCCCTTATTATAAAGGACGTATCCCTAAGTTTTTTCATTTTATATAGATTGAAGAAGACACTCAAATTCCCAGTATTTTGGGGTATGGGCCTTTCATAAAAACAGAATTATCTCCTTCGCAGAATGTATAAATATTGACAATGTGTTAATTTTACAGGAAAAATACATGGCTAAGTTAAGTGAAATTAAAATGTCCATTTGTTATTTTGGGAGAATACAACTTATTAATAGCTGCTTCATGATTGCTAACCTGGCATGCAACAAATTTTGACTGTCTCTTATTGTTATTTTGAAAACCTGCCAACACTACCACCAGCCCAGGATCTGAGAAATGCTGCTGTAAAGAAAGGCTAGTGTTTCATCGCTTTCTTGCAAGTACCATCCCAAAACATTTGTTTTGCAATTTCTGAAGACTCAAAAGAAAGATTTCATTTTGCTCCAGCTTTTTATGCTTTATTGACAGCATGAAATATGTTTTGGTAAAGGTAAAGATAAAGGTTCTCCCTTGACAAGATTGTCTAGTTGTGATCGATTGTAGGAGGTGGTGTTCATCTCCATTACTAAGCTGAAGAGCCAGTGTTGTCAAGTGGTGTAACAGGCTTTGCTGCTTTGAGCCATATATTGAGACATTTACATGCCCTCACAAGGTGGCAGGAATTCCTCAGGAGTAGGAATCAGATGAATCTGGCACTGAAACATGACATACAAGAGCAATAATTAATTAAAGGTCTTCAAATATGTAGTTTCTGTATCGAAAGGATTTTCAGTTGTGTACCAAATTAGAACAGCCCAATACAGGCGTGTTACAGATGCGCCTAAAAGTACGTGCTCAGAATGTACTAGGGTTAGAAAGGGGCGTCCCTTCCAGACGCCCCCAACCCTAGTACGTGCTCAGCACGTACAAAATGGCAGCGCCTGTTCCACACGGGGGCCGCCACGATGATATCATGAACGTGCCGCCTCCAAACAAGGTGGCACGGATGTGACATCGTCGTGCCGCGCGAGGGTGCATAGAGTGCCCTTTCTGCAGAGTGAAAAGGAGCTCCGAAACGGAGCTCCTTTTGCTGTTTGCATCGCTGGCGCAGCCTTCAGACAGCTGCACCAGCAATGCAAGGGAGAAAGGGGCCGAGCGGCCCCTTTCTCCTCCTCCCCACCGTTGCTGGGTGTCCTTGGGGCTTGAAGCCCCAAGGACACCCCTTTCCAGGCCGCGGGGAAGCAGCCTTTTGCTGCTTCCCCGTGGCCTGGAAAAGGGCATATCAGGGCCTCGGAGGCTGCTGTTCTGGCAGCTGAGGCCCCGATACAGCAGGGAAAGGGGCGGGTGCAGGCTGCCCCAAACGGGTGGTCTGTAACCTGCCACAGTTGCCATTTGAGGCTAGGGAACCAATGGTAACTCAACTATCAGACCACATAATTTCTCATGAAATGACGTTGTCTTAACTGAAAGGCCTATGGCAGATTTAAGTTTAGGGATGGCAAAGCCTCACTTTTCCTGATTTAGGAAATAAGGGTGCTTTTGAAATTCTAGATATTTTACCCTGATTGTTTCTTTGTCGTGGTTCCATCTGCTAGTAGAGCAGATCATTGGAAAGAAAAATAGAAATTTTGAAAGAACATTTTTTTTTATATTCTTGCTGTGCTATGTAAAAGTGCAGTTGATGCTAAGTTTATGCAGATATGGGTGGATACTGCCCTCAGTACAGCTGGGTTAATTCTTTTGTAATTTGGATGCTCTCTAAATCTCTTCCATCTAAATGTCTTAGAAACTAATTGCTGACAAGGATTTCTTGTGTGATTGTTGCAGAATGAAATTCTCCATTACTGGGGATATCCCAGTGAAGAGTATGAAATCTTGACAAAAGATGGTTATTACCTGAAGGCATACAGAATTCCTCATGGGATACACAGTCCTGTAAAGACAGGTATTTTTGGAATGCAATTTTGTGGCTTTGAATAATTGACTGAGGGTGCTATTAACTAGCGATGTAAAAACTTCTTGCCATTTTATCTCAACCTCAGTGAAAAAGTTGCTTTGACATATCAAGACAGCCTGTCAGGAAAAGGATCAACCACCATACAACAAAAAACATTTTTTGCAAATAAGGCAGATTGGAATTCTACATGGATTACTAGGTGTGCATCTACTCTATGGAATTAATGCAATTTGATACCACTTTAACTGCTGTGGCTCCTTCTTACAAAATCCTGGGGTTTGTAGTTTTATGAGGCACCAGCATTCTTTGTCAGAGAAGGCTAAAGACCTTGCAGAATTACAAATCCTGGGTTCCATAGCTACAGCATTTAAAGTGGTGTTATACTGTATTGCATGTAACAAGGTAATTAGCAAGGGTTTCCATGCCTACTATTTACACTAGAATCACCACATTTTCCACCCAGGCTAGAAGAGCCTTTGCAGGATTTAGTTACTGTCTTAGTACACTGACCTGATGTGCCACAGATACAGTGGACCCTTGTTATACGCTGGGGTTTGGTTCCAAGGTCCCCCGTGCATAACAAAATGAGTGGATGCTCAAGTCCCATTAAATATAATGATATAGCAAAATGGTGTCCCTTATAAAAAATGGAAAATCAAGGTTTGATATTTGAAATTTACACTTTTTTGGAACATTTTCAAACCGTGGATGCTTGAATCCGTGTATAAAAAAATCAGTGTATAAGAAGGGCCGACTGTACATCTGCGTATGAGGCTGATAACCAGATGGAGGGGGAAAGGGAACAGATTGGAATATGTTACTTTTTTTTAAAAAATGTAATTTTTTATTAAAGCTTTACATTCTCATTACAAGCATCCACCAAATCAACCAATTCTACAAAAAATAGATAAATCAATTTATACAATTTTCCCATACATCTCTTATCCATACCTATATCTGTATACATCTTAATTACCTTGCTTACACATGTTAAGCCTTTCTTGCTAACATTGCAAGTTCTATATAGACTACCACTACCAAACAAACCTGGAGCTTCTGTGGATTTTGTATCTTCATCCATCCGTTTTGCAACTTAGATTAAGTTTTTTCAGCTTTATTAACTTACATTAATTCTATTTCTCTTTTCCAATACTCCATAAGTAATTCCCATTCCTCATGGGTCGTATTATTAGTTTCTTCTTTTAGGTTTCTAGAAATTCTGTCTACATTTCTCAGCTCTAATACATATTTCAGCCATTCCTCTAAAGTTGGCTTCTGTGTGGACTTCCAGTGTTTTGCAAACACTATCCTCGTGGCCGTAACCATATACAGGATTAGTTTTAGGTATTTTCTTTCTATATTTCTGTCTAACATGAAGGTCATGTTTAGTGGAATATGTTACTTTGCTCAAAAGTCAGTGCATACAAAGTTGGTTTAAAAAAGAATTTATTGATACCGGCTTAAAACTTGGGGAGTTTGTTATTGTTAATGCTAGGCAAGCTTGTATGTAATTCACCGTATTCTTGATAAATTGTCAATTAAGCAATTTTAAAGGTAACTGTGGGATTTATAGAGTGTGGCTTATTTGACTGACACTTTCCCCCCTAGTGGCACATGTTATTATTGGCCTGGTACAGACTGCCCCAAAAGGGCGGTCTGTCGGCGCCCTGGTTTGCTCCACAAGGAAGCTGCAGCAGACAAACTGTGCGGCTTCCTTGAGGAGCAAAAGAACCTGCAAAAAGCAGGTTCTTTTGCAGCGCCATAATGACACCACAGTGTGCCAATGGTGCACTCGCAATGTCATTATGGTGCTGCGACGTGCAGACGCTAGGCATCCGTCATGTCAAAATGGCAGCGCCCAGCTATACAGGGCGCCACCATTTTGACATATGAAAGACGTGCTAGGGTTGCAAGGCATCTGTAAGAGACACCCCGAGGCAACCCTAGCACATCATCAAGACATGTCACGAGGCCCATCTGTACTGGGTCACTGACTCCTTCGAAAGTGCTCTTTCTGTAGTTTTAAATTTCATCCCCTGGACAGACATTTCCCAGACATTTTGGATTACAAATACTACAGTCTGATGGCAGTATGCAATGACATCTGGAAATTGCTTACTTGGGGATGGCTGCTCTAAAGCATAGGTCTAATAATCTAATCTATTAGTAGTCTGTTTAATTAAGTTCTGTCACTCATTTCCTAATCTCTTTGTTATACAAACTCTAACATGTATGTTCACTGATGGCAGTGAATTGTTTGCCTAGATTGCAAAGGCAAAAAAATAAAAAATAAAAATGATATACTCACTCCAGCTAGAGGCCATTATTCCATAAATCAAGAGATGGCTATGAAATAATGTAGAGAAAAATGGTTCTAACGCTTGAAATTCCCATATTATTATACATTTACTAAGACCCTCTCCAAGAAAAATATCATTATCATCATCATCATCATCATGGTGTTGGAAGAATTATTTAAAAGTTTGTCGGCTCTAAGCCAGGACTTATTATATATTCAAGAATGACTAAGCCTACCATTGAGTTTTAGTGCATCAGTATCCGCTACAAATAATTAGGTCTGTCCAAGAAAAATTACATTGTTTCTTTGACAGCAGACAATGGCTTCTGTCCAAACAGGATCAGCCTTATACAGTCAGAGTGGAAGGCTTGGAGCCCTGGTGGCGCAGTGGTTAAATGCCTGTACTGCAGCCATTCACTCGAAACCACAAGGTTGCGAGTTCAAGACCAGCAAAAGGGCCCAAGCTCGACTCAGGCTTACATCCTTCTGAGGTCGCTAAAATGAGTACCCAGACTGTTGGGGGGCAAATTAGCTTACTTGCTAATTAGCTAACTTGCTGTTCACCGCTATGATCTTTGGAATAGCGGTATATAAATAAAACAAATTATAATTAATTATTATCTGAGCACTGTAAAATTCACTATCCTGAATGTCCATCCACTGATTAATGCTCTCTTTGGTTTCAGGACCAAAGCCAGTTGCACTACTATTATGCGGTCTGGTGATTGAAACCAGAGAATATATTTCCAGTCTTCCCAACAATAGCTTGGGATTTGCTCTAGCAGATGCTGGCTATGATGTCTGGATGTTAAACAACAGAGGGACCACATGGTCTCGAAAGCATCAGAACCTGACGATTGATCAAGAAGAATTCTGGAATTTCAGGTAAGGTCATGTGGAAATCTGTAGCTTAGCTGGACAGTTCCGTACTGTACAATTATAGCAGTTTGATATCACTTTAATTGTCACACTTCACACTTCATTCTTTTCTTTTTCCAAATTAAGAATGGGCGATAAAATTTCATATGAATTATAAACTAACATAGGAGCTTATCGCTCCGCATTTTAAACAGGCTCCAGCCTCCTGGGCTGGAGTTGGGATGCAGGATGGAGGTGGGGAGTATTGCACACTAAATTGCCTTTGAACCGCTGGGTGCCATCAGCCCGGGTCCCAGTCATATCCAAGCCGTGCTCTGCCAGCACTTTTTAGGAGTTGAAAAGCTTTCCAACTTCTAAAAAGTGCTGGCAGAGTGCAGCTAGGACCCAGGCTGATGGCAGCTGGTGATTCGGTGGTGTTTTAGTGCGCAATAATTCCCTCCTCCATCCCATATCCTGGCTTAAAATGCTAAGTGATAAACTGCATTGAAAATATTCACTTATATATGTTTGAGATGGTGTAGTCTATAGTAGAAATGTCAGTAAAATTTACAAGCCTTTGACCTTGCCTAGACCTGGAAATGGGCTTTGAGAGCCTGCTAATGATTATTCAAAGAAGAAATGAACATTTAA
The DNA here is from genome assembly GCF_019175285.1 of Sceloporus undulatus. Classification (NCBI taxonomy): domain Eukaryota; kingdom Metazoa; phylum Chordata; class Lepidosauria; order Squamata; family Phrynosomatidae; genus Sceloporus; species Sceloporus undulatus. The sequence continues at coordinate 178,260,653 of NC_056524.1, forward strand.
AACATTCCTACTTTTCTTCTGCAGTGACGTCTTCCTGGTTTCAAACATGCATTGAAAGGTTACTATAAGGAAAAATGCTCACAGGGAGAGAGAGAGAAAAAAAGGCAGATGTTAGCCCTCCATAGTTTTCTTGACAGTAGAATTTTAAATTAGTCTATTGGGCCATAGGTGGGCATCTTAGTTCTAATAATAAATAATAAATAAAAGCTTTATTTTTAGCCCGCCTTTCCAAAGATCAAGGCGGGTTACAGTGGTGGATTTTGCAATCCAACAACACACAAATTACAATAAAAACTTTATCAAAAATTACAATTGCACTATATAAAACAACAATAACAATAACAATACTAAGCTAGCAGCGATGTAATAACGGTTGTAACAATGGTGGGGGGGAGAGGAATCACAACAGGGCTATTGGGGGTATGCCTGTTTGAAAAGATACATTTTCAGCCCTTTTTAAAATTGGGCTAGGGAGGGGGTCGAGCGGAGCTCATCGGGGATCGAGTTCCAGAGCTTAGGGGCCGCGGTGGAAAAGGCCCTTTGTGTAGTAATGGCTCGTCTAGCATCTGGAACTCTTAAAAGATGTTTATCACCCGATCTGAGAGTGCGGGGCGGATTATATGGAGCGAGGCGGTCCTCTAAGTACCCTGGGCCCAAGCCATTTAGGGCTTTAAAGGTGATAACCAACACCTTGTATTGCGCCCGGAAGCGAATAGGCAGCCAATGTAGATCTTTAAGTACCGGTGTTATATGGCTGGCCCTGGAAGATCCAGTGACCAGCCTTGCTGCCAAATTCTGAACCAGTTGAAGCTTCTGGGTTTGGTACAAGGGTTGCCCCTTGTATGCATCAGCTGTTTTTGAGGGCCACTCAATTCCCAGCCAACTTTCTGTGGTCTACCACTGGCATGACCAAATGTGTTGCTACTATCACAATTCCAGCAAACTGTTGCCAGTAATTTCCTTGAAAACAAGGTAAACACTATGGGAAATGCAGTTCCACTTTTTAACAAGACACTCATATCTGAAAGACTAGGGGAAATGATATTTCCACTAGTATCACAGCAGCAAATTTAACACCAGTAGTCATGGAAGTGGGGGACCAGACCCTCATAAATTCAGTGAGTGCCAATCCAGTTGCCTGAGCTCTAAAGGTTTGCCCTAGGCCATTGTGTCCAAGGCCTAAAAGTTTGCCCTAGGTAATGGTGGACAAAGAGTGGCCCTCCAGATAGTGTTGGACTTCCAGTCCCAAGCTATATAGCCAAGAAAGACAATGAGGACAATACTTGACTTCAATTCCCAGCAACATCTCGAGGGCAAAACTGTGGAGATACTACCTGCTGGTGATGCTCTAACTAAATTTCCTACACTGCCGGGGGGGGGGGGGGTTGGATATTATAGTCTATGATGCCCCTTCCAAATCTATGATTTTACAATTCTCTGATTATCCGTGGCTTTGACTAGAGCAGTTTTTCTCAGGCATCCTGATGGGAGAGACTGGCATTTCCTCCCTAATGTGTCAAGGTCTGGTACCATATTTATTTATTTAAAATGTTTTATTGAGTTTCATACACCTTATCCATCACACATTATATTTCTTATTATAACACATTTTTATGAACAATTTACATTTCTCCATCTTCCCCTGCTTGTCTAACATACCTTATTTTTATTTGGTCTGTAGCTTCCAACCACTTCCTATACCCCCCCCCCAAGTAAAACCAGGACAATCTCATACATACTTAATACATACTTCCTCTTGTGACTCTAACATATAATACAGATAGCATTCTTGCTTATCTCCCTCGCCATATTCTCTCAACCTTTACATTTTTCTTCTTTTTAAGCAAACAGGAAAAAAAAATGACAAGCCAACTAAAGTATGTTGCTTGTTACCTAGCTTCTAATATTAATCTGGATGAGTATTTTCCATCTTACCATCTAAGAGAAATCTCCCTTTTCGCACTATTCTCTTGTCTTGTATTTTTCATTCCCAGTTATTCTGAGATCACAGATCTCTATCATCTAGAAATTGCGTAAAAGAATAAGATTTCTAAAATAAAGTTTGTCTCTTCACATCTTCCAACAAAATCTAATGTCATAGTTTAAATTTTAGACAATTCCATCCATATTTGAGGTCAAATTAACCATTTCCCCCCATTTTTTCTCCATAAATTGTACAACTGATTTCCAGTTTTCCCTCCATTTTGAACTGTCTTGGTTTTCCATTTTATACGCTAATAAATCCAATTTCATCATATGAAACAGCTTAATTTGCCATTCATCAATTTCTATTGCTTTGTTGGACTTCCACCCTCTCGCAAAAACAAGTCTAGCTGCGGTTAGCATGTAAAATATAATTTTCCCATGTCTTACTTCATTTTTTCCTTCTAGCATACATAGTAACATAGTCTCAGCATTAAATTTTAATTTCACTCCCAAAATCTCATCTATTTCCTCATGTAGCTGTTTCCATTTTTTTTGCTTTGTTGCATAACCACAATAGATGGTAATAAGTACCAGTCTCTTTTTGACAATTCCAGCAGATCTTATTGCCTGTCTTATATATTTTATTTATTTAATCGGGTGTTATGTGCCACTTGTATAGTATTTTGTAATAATTTTCTTTCACGTATTGAGAAATTGAATATTTCATTCTTTTGTTTCAGGATTTCTCCCACTGTTCTAGTTCGATTTTGTTCCCACAATTCTGAGCCCATTTAATCATTGAGTCCTTTATTAGTTCATCCTCTGTGTACCATTCTAACATTTTTTTGTAGATTTTAGATAGTATTTTACCCTCTGAGCTCCATAGAATCTCTTCCATTTCAGAATTGGCTCTAGAAAAACCTCTTTGTTTTTTTAATCTAATTTAAATCTCTGCTCCAACTGTCTGTATGCCCTTTGGCAACACATGCTTCTTTCTTTCCTGGAAACTTGGCACGGAGCCACATTTGATAGCTCATGGATGGACACTGGTCCACAGACTGCCACTTGGGGTAGTACAGCCTTAGAGGAGTCACTCCAGCAGTTAGTGAAAATGCTCCCTGCTAACCTGCCCACTTACAGCAGTCTGCTGGATCAAAGAGTCCAGCATCCCTCAGGAGCCAGGTTTTGCTCTGTAACCATCCACAATAATCTGTTCAGGGGGTGCATTGAATGCCTATATTCAACAAAAATCTAGAAATTCACTTTGGTTTTGAGACAATGACACTATTTTCCTATCACAGGGAAAAATAGTTTGGCTGATTTCTGAATTAATATGATACGAACCAGTTAGCTGGGCCTTTTCCAGCCTGTGAGTGTCTAGTTGCATGCTTCTTTAACTATACAAAACTGAAACACATCTTTCCAATATACATATTTACAGGATTAAGAGTGAAGCCATAGAACAGTGGTTCCCAACCTGTGGGTGGGGACCATAATGTCATGGGTTTGGGTCACCACAACATGAGGAAATGTATTAAAGGGTCGTGGCATTAGGAATGTTGGGAACCACTGCCATAGAATATACTTTGTTTAGTATAGTTGCTGTTCGCCTTGTGAAGGCCTCATGGAATATCCACCACTCTTATTTGTTAAGGACACATTTCTTGGTAGGGTTTACTGGTATTTCTTTTCTTTTTCCAAGTGCATTGCACCAAGTGATTCCCCCTACTTCTTTTACTGGTGGAGGGCTGGGAGTTGGGAAAAGTCCAGCGAAGGCAGAGATCTTGTCTTCACATAAACAGACCGTTACCAAAAGTTCACTATGAACACCGTTTGCTATGTTTTGAACAAAATTAAAATGTTAAAAAAACAATGAACAAAGGATAGCAAAAGGTGGGGAAACCAACACAGTCTACCTTGGCATGGAGACACACTTTCTTGAATTTTTTTGCCTCCATTGCAAAAGAGAGACACTGAGCATTCCCCATCATCTTGTTTTATTTTTCCAAATTTGTAAGAAAATTCTGTGCAAAACTGGCATCTTTTTCAATTCTGGCTGGACAGGCTGGTTGATCCAAAGACACACAAAAAGCCAGCCAAATGCTACTGCTTTTTAACATGCCATGCAAGAAAGCAACAATTACCACATTTTTAAATTGTGCATTTAAAGAAATATGCAAATTCTCCGATACTGTAAAAAAATAATAAGATCAAAGCAAGCAAGCAAAAACAAACAATGGCTTAGGAACCGGGGTCAGAAAACATAAAATGGAAACCAGAGCTGTAACTGTTTTAGGTCTGTGGTGTGGGCAACAATATCTATAATGTTCTTGTTTATGTCAATGAGATTGACATCTTTAACTTTATAAAATATGGGATGCATTAATTCTTTTAAAATATAAAAATGATTCCCAAACATGCAAGAAAGCCTTTTGGATAATAGGTTTAGCTAGCATTTGCTGCACTTGCCAGTGGCTATTACCCTTCACTTCCTTCTCAGGACTCACTAAGTTTCAGTTCACCCCCTTAGGCAATCACCTCTACACTTTCTCCTGTTCAGATTTATATTACCATGCTGTCTAGAAAATATGGGAGTTGGAGTCCAACAACATGATGGCTGCAATTTGCGGGTGGCTCCAGTCTATATACTGCTATATTCAAATATAGATGGGCACATTTTCATCTCTTCTGTCTACATGTGTTACAGTTTTCATGAAATGGCAATTTATGATGTTCCAGCAACCATAAACTTTATCCTTCAGAAGACTCAACAAGAAGCATTATATGTTGTTGGTCATTCCCAGGGATGTTCACTGGGTAAGATAAGATGAATAAAATAACATGTACTTATTCTTTTATCTTTATCAGGACTAGCTAGGGAGGTTGCAGTGGACCAGCCTAAGGGCTATAGCAAAGGCCACCCCTGCCCATCTTGCTAGAGTTTGTCTTGTCAAAATGTTCAGTATGGAAGGTATGCTCTCGTTAGGGTTTTGAATATTTCCACTAATCACTGCAAAAGGCCAACACAAAAGCCAGATAAGAAACCCATTGAAGGTACTGGCCACAAGATTGTTACACTTGGAAACATCTCAATTCAGCTTGGATCAGTTCAGCGAAAACCTTGTTCAACTGCAGTTTGCTCATGGTGCTTCAAACTGACAACTTTCCCCCCTCTTTCATGGAACTGGAGAGAATGTTTATATGTAATGGCCCATTAAAGGGGGAGATTATGCCTCCCAAAGTCTATACAAAAGGGGACAGGGAGGTTTGGCCACATTCCTTTAAAAAGCTTATTTTTTTTAAAAAAGTGCTCTGCCAGTCAATAACAAATCTTTGCAGAATTGGGTGGATCAGGACTACTAGTTTTCAGAAAAAGACATGCAGAGAATTTTGTTCAAGACTTCTACAGTCTGGGGATTTCCAGAAAAAGGGTGATGTATTTATTTGTTTTGTTATATTTTGTTCTGTTTTGCTGGGTTATAATCCAGAAAAATTTCTGTAGGATAAGTACAAAATTCTTCCTAGAAAAGGACTTCAAATGTTTGCAATAGGCCATATTGTAGTAAGCCATCAACTGGTGTCACCAGACAGCAGACTGAGGCAGTCACACAAGTCGCCCATCACATCTGTCTTTTCCACTATGGGGAGAAATATTATGCATCTATTTAAATTATAATTTAATTATAATGGTTGTCTGAATTTGCATGTATGAGTGGGTGTAAATATCTAAACACCCACAACTTTTATGCAAATCTGACTCCTCTTTTTTGATGACGAATGTCTCCCTTTTCCACGGCATAGAACTGGCAAGCTTGCTATCCAAGCTTTTTGGACTACAGTTCCCATAATCTTGCTCTATTGTTTATGCTGACCTAAGAGCCCAGCCCTGTTCACCATGCAGTTCAGAATTAATTTCATAGTCATAAATCATCCCCATCTGAGCCTTGGTTGAACAATGGATTAGATGGCTGCCAGGCAGGAATGGAATCACTGCATTCTGCATAGCCCACATGACTGTCTTCAAAACTCTAATGTAGGGCTGATAACTGAACTCCTCCAGATATTGTATTTCATTTGCATCTCCTGTCATTCATAGCCAACATAAACAGTAGAGCAAGATTATGGTAACTGTAGTCCAAAAATGCACGCAGAGCCACAATTGTCCCTGCTTGCACAAGTGCAAGGTTGACTCCTAATTTAAGATATCTGGGCATCTTAAATTCAAAGGAAAGTGGATGGAAGCTTAAGATACACAAGCCAATACATATACGTAGCACCAGTAATACCATTTATTGTATTTAATTCTGCTACCCAAATTATTGTTGTTATCATGTGCCTTCAAGTCATTTATGACTTATAGCAACGCTAAAATGAACCTATCATGGGATTTCCTTGACAAGTTTCTTCAGAGGGGGTTTGTCATTGCCATCCTTTGAGGATGAGAAGATGTGCCTTGGCCAAGATCACCCAATAGGTTTACATAGCTGAGCCAGGATTCAGAACCTGGTCTCTGGAGTCCTAGTCCAATGCTGAAACCACTACACCGTGCAGGCTTTCACCCAAAACCTAACAAACATAAAAAGAGTTTAGAGTCAAGACCCAAAGGCCAATGGAAATATTAATCCTGAATGCACATGTCCACACATTTTTCTCTACAGCTACTCTATTTGAAGTGTTTTGTTTTCTACAGGTTTAATTACATTTTCAGTCCTGCCACAGATGGCCCAAAAAATCAAGATCCTCTTTTGCTTTGCCCCTAGCTACACACTGGTGGGCATCAAGGGGATTACTGCCATACTATTGAATCTTCCTGAAAGACTCATAAAAGTAGGTATTACTTATGTATTACTAAATTATTGTATGTATTTTTTTGATAAATCAGTTTAATGTATTTTTTCATATATGACGTTAGAGTTGAGCAATCCTTTCTACCATCCACTGAACTAAAATGAGTGAACTAAAAATGGATTAAGAGGATAGTGCTCGACAGTGAACGGTTGGCCCTGGTGGTGCCAATGTCAGAGACAGTGAATCTGCTTCGATTTTTACTCTTAACTTTTAAAGGTGTTATCCAAGTTTCTGAACCTATTTTAGCGATAGGGTTCACAAATTCTGGTGGCACTTTTAAAGTTCTCCCTCCCACTGCACTGGATTAATTAAGCTTTCTAAAAATTTTGTAATGATTTATTGTGCCCTCAATACAATTTCTTGCACCAGGGATGTTCTTGAGAACATCAAAGGCCTCAGAGGCCTCCTGAGGTTGATCAAAGCCTTTTCACCCACACCCACTTCATGTTGCTTAATACAGATGGGGAAGCATCTAGTTCTTCTTCTGGGATTAAATTTCAAGGGATAATTTCTGGTCATAAAAAAAGTCTTGCTGATGCTAAGGAGGTCATATATGGTCTGCTCAGTGCTTGGATGAGAAACCAATTAGCGGCCAGCATAAAGTATGGGGACCCTTGGGAGCATCCAGGAGAAAAGAGTAGCTGTCCTACTCCTGTATCTTTAGCATATTCACTGGAGATCTAGGAGGGTGACAAGTGTTTGCCCATGACTGCTTGGGAGGCCCACATCCTAGCCCAACCTCCAAAGTGAGCATGTGCAAGTCCAATAGTTAGTAGCTGAGTGGAACTGCTTGGGCAGAGCTACACATCCATCTTGTACGATGTAGGATCTCAGCCAATAAACAACATGAAATGAACTAATCCTTGGATGCAATCATAATATGCCCCTATTACTCCCTTCATTTCTCATTATTGAGCATGATGGATGGAGAGGAAGATACTTGGAGTCCAATAATATCTGAAACATCACAGGTTTTTGGTAAACAGATTCACATTTTTCTGCACTTTTTTTGTTTGTTTGTTTGCAGTCTATATGGGGCACTAAAGAATTCAGTGTTGCTAACAACAAACAGAAACGCTCGCATGCCAAATTGTGCAGCTATCCCGTTATAGACAAGCTTTGCCTCCAAGCCTTTTTCATTGGTGCAGGATTTAATATGAAAAACCTAAATGCGGTATGTGGACTCTATATTTTCATTTATTTTGTAAAACCACCATACAGATATACATCACAACAAAAGAAAGACACATCAACAGTGTGACTGTGCTTTACTTGTCACAGAGACAGAATACCTTCCTACAACTCTCCTAGGGTCAAATATTTTCCATTCTTCAAAATCAAGTTCCATTTGATAAATTAGTTCCATGCTAAGGAAGTGGCAAATCTAGTGTAAGTTGAGTTTCCCTTCTCTGAAATGCTTGGGACCAGAAGTGGTTTGGAGTTGGGATAAACACATAAACACACACACACACACACACACACACGCATACACACACACACACACACACACACAGAGAGAGAAATTTTGGTATATTTTGGATTTCTGGAATACAAGTAACATAGTATGTATTTGTAGTATAGTATTTATGAGACTGGAAAGAGATGTGAGGCTGGAGAGAGATGCATGGATATGTGAAATGGCAGGAATCCAAGCATGGTGCTTGGAATGAATTCATGCTTCCCACTGTTTCAGACTCCACCCTCACATCTCTCTCATCTCTCTCCAGCCTTGTGTCTCTCTCCTGCCTCACAAACACATTATGTACTACACTACATATATTCCAAAAATCTAAAATATTCCAAAATCAAAGCCTCAAAAATGAGGGATACTCAACCTGTACACTGAAGCAGGAGTTCTTATGGGGGAACTTTGCAGAAGAGTTTTTGGTGGTTCATGGCATGAGAGAGTACGTACAATAGTTTGTGATCCTGATTAAGGAGCAAAGACACCAGTGCCTTAGATAGGATGTCAAAGGCTTTGTTATAGGAACTCCATTTTATGATAGGGAAGTTACCTAAGATGCTACTGTAATCTAGTTTCTAATTGTTGATAGATAGATGCAGGAAGAAAAGTATTTATTACTGCTGTCTTCTCTTCACTCTTCAGTGCTAAGAGTCATTCTTCACTCTTCAGTGCTAAGTGTTGTTACACTTCTAACATGAGATACAATTTATTTCTTCTTTCTGTTGTTGTTATATCAAACAAAAGATGCATCAGGTTGGATCTAGTGTCAGTCATGCTTCAAACAGGCTCAGTGAAATAAACACACTTTCATGATGACTATATCTTTATCCAAACCATCATAACTTCATTATGATTACTCTTTTGATCTTCCTCCAACTTAGTAAAGTACAATTAGTTAGGTGGAACAAATAGTCACTCTGCTTCTGTGGCTGCATCTACACTGCAGAAATAACACAGTTTGACAATGCTTAAACTGCCATGGCTCTATCCAATGGAATCTTTGGATTTATAGTTTGCTGAGGCACCGTTGCTCTCTGACTGGGAAGGCTAAATATCTCACGAAACTTCAAATCTCACAGTTCCGTACCATTGAACCATGGTAGTTAAAATGGTTTCAAACTGCATTATTTCTGCAGGGCGCATGCAGCCTGTGTTGCAGCCACACAGAAAAAGTAATTCTAATGGTTCAGTTGTGGCCACAGTGTGGAACAGAGATGCACAAGAAGCCTGTAGGCACACCTCCCATGCTAAACTGAAGTGTATACATGTTACATTGGCCAAGACCCTGCACTGGGAGACATAACTACAAGACTTTAAGACATAGCTATGATAGTCAACCCCTCTGAAACCCCACATTTTCTCACCTGCAAACCCCCCCCCCTCGCTTGGCCATTTCCTGGTTGGTGGACAGCAGCAACGACAACCACATAGACCTTGGGGGTTACATCCAAGATCCCTGAAGATGAGGTCCTTGCTTTGTCTTCCACCATAGGAAAATAGCTGGATGCTTGTCTGCTGCTTCTTCTCCTCTCCACTGAACAGGAAAGGGAGCCTGTAGCTGAGAAAAGGTAGATGGGATGTTTTGGCTGTTGTGCAGCCAATTCAGAAAATTCTGGATTTGTAGCAACCAAAAAAAGCGAGTTGCAAAGGGACAAATCCAACCTATGTCATAGTAATTTACCCAACAGGATGCTAGCCATCATTTTGATTGTTATAATCTATTGTAAAATAAATACATTCATGCATTCATTCCTAAATTCTTAAGCAGTTTTTTTCTTTCCTGCTCTTTCTTCTTTTACAGAGTCGGGCAGATGTGTATGTTGGAATCTATCCTGATTATACTTCTGTAAAAACAATGATCCATTGGAGTCAGGTAGAGGTTAACAAATATTTTGTGTGTCGTTTTGAAAATTACCATGCAGAGATTTGTATTTTCAATATTTTATTCATACAAAAAGAGCTGTTGTGCTTTTTAAATAGTTGTGCGCCTTCAAGATTTTCCCGACTTATGACAACCCTAAGGCAAGCCTATCAGGGGGATTTTCTTGGCAAGATTTGTTCAGGGGGGTGTTGTCTTTGCCTTCGTCTGAGGCTGAGAGAGTGTGACTCAGTGGATTTTCATGATTGAGCAAGTCCTCCAGTCTTAGTCCAACACTCAAACTACTACACCACACTGGCTCACCTTGTAATACTACCCTCTTACATTTCTGATTTTTGAGCTTTCATGTTGTCATAGTGAGACTCCTCATTTACATCATTTATAAAGCTCAATTCTCATTTAAAGAAAATGAATATTAAAACAAGGTTGAAAATAATGTCCTTCTCCATATATTGTTGAATTGCAGCTCCCAGCTTTCTTTACCAATGGCTCTACTGGCAAAATAACCACATCATTATTCCTGTCTTTTATTTAAAGGAATAAATTGTGGAGTAATGCTATATAAGACATAGAATACATACAAACTATTTTAATGAATTATATCTAAGGCTGGGCTCAACTATAGTAAACACCTTGACTAATGTCACAACTTACATACTCAAGTGTGGCATTCCCATGGGGATGACTTCTGTACATATGAAAGAGGAAGATATGCATTGTGTTTGGAAACTCAAGCCCTCATGAACTAGAGTCATAGAGATAATAAGAATCCAAAAATGACTTTTAAAAGACTTAAGATTAGTAGCTTCCACATTCCACATTTAGCATGGGGAAAAGTCTGCTAAACCTTTACATTCAGAAATTCCTTGTGATTTACAGACATTTCAAAACTCCTATTTTGAAAAGTCACTCAACTTCAAATTGAACATGACTCTTTTCATACCTCTTAGGTTGTCAAGTCAAACGAATTTAAATATTTTGACTATGGAGCAAAAAACAAAGCAATATACAACATGGTAAGGAAAAAGAAATTGTAACTGAACTGTTGAACATCCAAATGACTGATTTTGTCTGCAGGTTCAAAGAAACGGTATGTGCTGTTTTGTCCTTTTTGCCATCTTACTTGATTCCTTTGGAAAGTATGAAAAGCTGAGATGATATCAAATAAATGCAAAACATTTGCTGAAATTATAAATTCTATGGAAATGCAAGTATTCTTCATTTTGTGGCATTTCTTCACTGAATATAGTCATTCCTATTTCTGAGTTGCATGCTCTCTACCTAAATATATTGATCCTTTCAAACATTTGCTTTATTATATAGAGGGTGTGAGGGCCCTTTCTGAGTTAAAGAGAAATATTTAAACTTGAACAGTTAGAAACCAGGAGTAGATTTTTTTTATGGAAGGAATGTCTGTTCATTTCCGGTATTGAAATCCAGTTATTGAGCTAAGAATATTCTTTAATTCCCAGAGCATTTCTTTAGCTTGTGTCTCTACTTGGTAGATCTTGGATTTCTTGTAACAAAGTAGGTTTTAAAAGCTTGACCTTTGTCCAGTCTATGTAGAAAGTTTGAGAAAATGAGAGAGTTTTGAAAAGGAACATTGTCAAGGGATTATTTTTGTGGTGTCAAATTGCATATCCAAGAGTTCTGAAGATACTGCAAATGTCGGAGGGTGTGGGGTTGGGGAAGAAAGCATATAAAATCATTAGTGAAACCTGTTCTCACGTTCCTTCTCTTTTCTTCCACAGACCTCACCACCATTTTATAAAATAGAAGATATGACTGTGCCAACAGCTGTGTGGAGTGGTGGGAATGACATAATTGAACGCCAAACAGATGTTGAAAGTTTGCTTCCTCGAATCTCTAATTTAGTTTTCTATAAAAATATTCCCAGTTGGCAACATCTAGATTTTATCTGGGGCATTGATGCTCCAGAATGTTTATACAGTGATGTGCTTGATCTGATGCAGAAGTTTAAATAAATATAATATGAGGAACTAATTATGCATTCAATAATAAATTAATGGACATTTAAATTCACATTAATGGACATTCAAATTTACACTGTTTTAGATGTTCTGGACATGGGAGGAACTCTTAACATTTATAATTAGTATGTGCACTGAAATCAAGATTTGCCTTTATTCATGATTTGTTGGCCTATACTTTTGTTATACATGGCCTACTATGCTGATTCCCAAGTTATCCTCTGTATTCTGTCAGTACTACCAGGAAACACCATTCTAGCCACACCATTCCAGCCAATGTCAAGTGTTAAGTCAATAGGTGTACACTGTTTTTGAAAGACTTTATCAAAACATCATCAGGCTTCCACCATTACCATCATACCCTGTGTGTGTGCATGTGTGTTTTTTTGGGGAGGGGGAAAAAGTTCATTGGTCACCCTACTGCAATATACTCTCTTCTTCGTCCCAATAGCCTAAACCTGCTCCACACTTGATCCAATACTCTTTTCACCTGATTTCTTTATTGGTACTGAGACTTAGCAATGGAAATAAAAATCACAGTTTTTCCTGTCCTTGTTGTAAAAGGGTGGCTCAACTAACTCATCCCCCTCGTGGTGCAATGGTTAAATGCCTATACTGCAGCCACTCACAAGCCACAAAGTTGTGAGTTCAATACCAGCCAGGGACTCAGGATCTACTTAGCATGGCATCCTTCTGAGGTCACCAAAATAAGTACTTGTTGTGGGCAATTAGCTTACACATTGTAACCCCCTAAGGGAGTGCATCACTGATAAGCGCTATAGAAATGTACTTGCTATTGCTCACCAAGACACCATGTCAAGGCAATGGTCAAAGGTGCAATATTTTTCACTTTGGGAGACATTTTTGTCAAGAAAAGAAAAATATTTGCATAGCACAATGTTTTTACATAAAAACTGCAACCCCCCCTCCCCAATGAAGGCCACACATGACTCCCATCATGTAGTTGCACTAGCACAAGTGGTGTTTCTACTTGTGCACTTGTTCCTCATATTGATTTATGTCTGGTCACATGAAGATCTTTTTATGATTTAGATGATGCACACCCTGAAGCTGCCCCCAAGCTAGTGTCATGCCACCCACCCACCCAGACGGTGGGTAGTGTTGTGGTGCTCTAGTGGTGTGGCATTCATATGCTGCACACTGCAGGAGCACCAAAAAGCCATGGCGGAGATGGAAAAGCAACCCATCCTCTGGTGCAAAAAGGAGCGGCATTTTGATGCTTCTTTCTGTGCTGGAAAAAAACCAGAGTGGGGCCATGTTGTGCGGTTCCCACAGCGCCCACCTGGGTTTTTAGGAGCTGTCTGTTTTGTCCAAAACATGGGTTTCCAGTGCAAAGATAAGTAGGTGTAGTCCCCAATTATGCTTCCATTTCTTCAGGAGAAGTTCATCCTCATCTAGGGAAGGTAACCTACCCAATCCTGGACCTAAAACTGAACAATCTACAGAGCCTCTGTGGTCTTTTGTTATTCAAATTGAACTGAAATGATTAAGTTATTTTGAAAAATCAGAGTCCCCTTGAGACCTTTCCCATATACCTAACCTAGGATGCCCTGCCTGTGTGCAGTCCTCTAGTCCCATCTTTCTGTAGTACTGAGGAGTGTCTTTCTGAATCACCACCCCTGAATCCTGAGACATTGTCTGAATGTACCTAGCAAGCCTCAAGTGCTAGCAAACTTTTACCAGCCCCTGTGTCCCAAAGCCCTGAGAGCAAGTCTAAGGAATTCCACAGTACTATTCTGGTGACTCAGGATGATAGCCAATGACTCTGCTTTAAACTGATTTTCTGCTCTGTTCTGATATTGTAACTAGCTTACTGAAATATTCATGTGCCGCTTCACATTACCTGCCAATTTCCCCCTTCTCCATCTCTGCTATCAGTACGGGGAGGGGGGGAGGATCCAGGTACTCTATGATAATCTGATCACATGCAAAATATTATTCAACCTATCATTCTACTAAAATGATTTTTAAATGATTTTTAAAAATTAATCAGATCCATCTTGTGGGTCAAGGAGATTTAACAATTCTTACATTATGTAGTAAGAAAAAAGTAATGAATGGAGTAGCAACATTACTTACATCTTCACAGAAAACATATCCTATAATTACCTCTTTGAGGATGAGAGCACTGATCATTTCACAAGAGGCCCTTCTGCTCTGTATCTGAGAACCTAGATGTTATCTTCATTTCAGTATATAGGGCAAGTCTATCTCATAGATCGAACATGACCAAACAACACTGCTAGTCTTCTGTTTTCTCCATCATTCAGTAGATGGAATTAGTGTATCTTGGATACACCATCTAGTTTGAGGAAATATTTGTTTCTGAAATATATCTAGATAGCACTTTCCTTTATTAATTTATTCATTTTATTACCTTTAATGTTTGTGGATTCACGTGTCTGAATCTCCATGGGCTCTTGTGTGTTAATAAAAAGTTCAAGAACTCAGAAACATGTCAACAAACTGATTTTTATAAAGTTTTCCTTGTGAAATAAGCTGGAACTTCCAGATCAGCATTTGAAACTGTACATAGGGACACAGTAGAAAAGTAGTACAAAAGTCCAGTTATATAGAGTAATTCACATAATGAGACTGAGTCTTCTGGAAAAATGGATGATCTAGATCCATTTCAATATGGATTCAGAACTGGATATTGGACTTTTTTTTGTGGACCACCTTTGGTCCCTTTCTGAGAAAAAGGTGGCATAAAAATGAAATGCCCCAAATGGACTTTTAAGTCATTCTTGCTAAAACAAATATCAGATAATTTAGGTGTGTGTGTGTGTGTGTGTGTGTATGGTGTGTTTGACACATTTCACTGACAACCTCAACTGTTTGGTTTTTTCCAGGTTTTGATCTCTGGCATGATTAATATACAATTAATTAATCATGTTTTAGAAGTTTCCAGTTCTACTAAGAAATGAAAAGATTATTTGTCTTTTGAAGAAGAATAAGGAGGAGTAGGAAATTCAGCTTTAAATGGTGTGATAAAAAACTCCTGCACATATTTATCAGCAATTTGGCAGTGCTATGGGCTGCTACTTTCCATGATAATCAGTGGGAAGCACGAAACCTTTGATATATAATCCTTAATAAGTTCAGGTGCTCAGGTGAAGTGAATGAACACTGAAATGATCCAAGGAAAATGATCCAAGCCCATTTTCTAGAACACTGACTCAGGATCTCAACCTGATCTTGACAGGTCTTTCTGCTACCTTCATTTTCATTCACTTCCAAATGCAGGTTTTATTCATTCAGTACTAATAGGTAATTTTTTAAAAAAACAACACATAATGTGGAGTTTAAAGGTAGGTTAGGTGTAGGATTTCAGAGAACCACAGAATTGTTTTGCAGTCCATTTTGCCCCGCCCTGAACTAGGAGTCGGGATGGAAAGTTTATTTTAAAAAAATTCCAAACTTGTTAAAAACATTTTGTTTTAATGTTGAGAAATCGTGATGAGAAGAATCCTGGATTAATGAGAATTTTGTAGTTCAGCACTTATTTTGCACAAAATTCTCACAAGTTGGTTTTGTGTAGAAAACAGCACTGTCTGTACAGGAAACAGCATTTTCTGCAGATAAAATAATATTTTCACCCAGAAATATTTGTACATACAAAAAAGCTCTTCCCTGTGCAGAAAATGCTGTAACTGGGATCTTAGGGGCTTTACAACAGCCTCTTTCTCAGCCAGATCAGTGGCAACCACATGCTGCACCCCTGATCTGGCCTTTCCAGGGTATGATAGCTTCAGTGCCATGGCTCTATGGCATCCCCTCAGCACTGCGTCGTGCGAACACAGTGCCGGAGGAGCACCATGACACTGCGCATCATGTGGTGCATCACACGGTGTCATGGCATCCTGGGGGAGGAGCCAGGGCATGTGTTGTGGAGATGTTACACCCCTGGTGTGTAAAGGCTCTTATTCTGCACAAAATTCAAATGTAGTTGACTTGCATGGAAAACAGCATTAGGACTCTGTGAGACCAGGATTCAAATCCCCATTCAGCCATGGAAATCCACTGGGTGACCCTGGACAAATCACACTCTCTCAGCCTCAGAGGAAGGCAAAGGCAAAACCCATCGGAACAATTCTTAACAAGAAGACTTTGTGATATGATTGCCTTAAAGTTGACCTAAGTAACAAACCACTTGAAGGCACACAACAACAATAATGTAGGAAATAATATTTCTGCACAGAAATACTATTTGTAATGAAGAAAATGTTGTCTCCAGTGCAATGAATGAATGAATGAATGTGCTGTTTTCTGGTGTGTGTGTGTGTGTGTGTGTGTGTGTGTGTGTGCCCCCCCCCCCCCGAATAAATCCCAAATTAGGAATGGTCTTTGAAAACTGCATGGTTTTCTAAAATATTCTCACAGCAGGAAGAAAACTGCTAAAATTACTTGTTGCTTCCTTTGAGAAGAAACTTAGTGAAGAATTACATCCCTGACTGGCGGGCATTGAAGGCTGACTTGCCCCATTCAGAACATTTAGACTAGTTATGAACCAAGAATAAGTTCTCTGTAAATTATGGGTCAGTTCAAAGTTAGTTGGGTTTGGACCCAGCCATTCCCTCACTGTTTTCATTCCTTCCCTTCTATTTCTGAACATACCAGCTTAATGTACCTGGCTTTGTCTGCTCTACTTCAGCTATATTTCCACCACCACTGTTTCTTCTGTGTGCTCCTTCTGCGTCTGCCCCACTCCTTCCTTGGCACCTTCCCTCAACATCACCCTTTCTCTACAGCTCCATGTCAGAGAACAGACTTACAGAGTGAACCATTGTTTCACCACTGGTAACTTCTTACATTTTTTTTTTACTGAGGCCAGATCCCATATACATTCCATACTGTCATATTTGGACAGTATCAAAAGTATTATCACTGTGCTGGGTGTGTTATGATATTGTGTTCTCAGATAAATTGTCCTATCCTAGTTTTCTTTTTAATTATCATCATTTACATTTACTAAGGTGCCCTTATCCACTTGGATATAATTATGTGTTGCGCAGTTAGACCATTTTATTATCTGTGATCATTTGCTTTGTAAGTGTTATGCTACATCCATACAAGATTGAAGCTATACGGGAGAACAGCACTAAGTAAGTCAAAATCTTTTCTTCAAATCATCTTAATACCATTTTGGGGAAGTATGATTTGGCTTGCAAACACCATATCATTTTGAGAACTGGCATGTCAAGCTGTTCTTATAAGAATGGTAGATGTGGCAAATATTATCCTAAAAGACAATGCTGTGGAAGTGAGGCAAACTTAGTATGAATAATCCTAAAATTCACAAGTGAACTCCATTGAATCTTGTGCAATTTCATCAATTTTCTAAGACTATATAGTTCTATACAATTTGTCTTAGAAAGAAGAATGGGTGGGAATTTCATTTTGTTTGTATTGTAGATAAGAACTTTCAAAATCCTTAGATTACTGATTTCTACATATATCTGATGTGGCAAAATTAATGTGGAAAAAAGAAAAACTAATAGATTCAAACCTGTATTCCAACATAAAAGGTTGGCACCTGAGATGCTCCACATCTTTAATAACTACATGGCAGGCATGTACAGCCAGAGATCGAAAAAGTGACTTTTTATTGTTTTTGCTACTGTTGTAATTCAAGAAAGTATACCATGTTGTGTACAACATTGTGTACAATATGATCCTCTCCATAATGGGAGTAGATGTAGCTATAGAATTTGGCCAGTGTGTGATGCTGAATACTTTGTTTGGTTCATTTTTCATAAAAGTATTCCAAAACCCACAAACCGCTCACCACAAACTCCAATGACTAAATTGCTCTCCATACCCAATTTTTGTTTTGTTTTTAAAAAGTAATCTCCCAAGGGATGTATCTACAGCAGGGATTGCATACCTTTGAGGTCCTGGGCCCCCCCAACCTACATTCTGTCCCTCAAGCCCCTGCAGTTGTCCACCCTGAGCTATTTTTAATGGCCTCTAAATTAAGTTCTCCCATTTAGTTGGACATTTTAAAAAGATTATTCAAGAAGTGTGGGGCTAATTAATTATGTGTTTTTTCATTCATTTTCATTCATTCATATGAATATATTTTCACCTGCCTTCTTGGTGAGATGGCTGAAGGGGTACTGTGTCATTAGGGAGCTGTGAACTCTTCTGTATACTCTGCTGATTTGTAATTTTTATCACGATGACGGACAAAAATTAATCAATTAATTAATTTCCAGATTTCCTGGTAGAGAAAACAACTTGTATGTATTTTAGCATGTATGAGTGACAGAATTACATCTGCTCCTGAGTCAGTCTCTCAAAGCACTTTTATATTTCAATAAGGACAAGAGCTCAGTTACTGCAAACTTTTCACTCACTTTATTGTTTCAGTTTATTTAACCTTAGATGCCAGAATTGGCCTCTATAGATGTCGTTCTGTGTCTTGGTTTTATTTGTTATTTTTGTTGTTTTTATAATTGGTGTGTGACTGTAATAAAAGTTTCCTACCTACCATTTATGTCTAAACTCTAGCAAATATATGGAGAAGGACAGGACTGCATGCCACACTATCAAATTTAAACTGTATTAAGAACTTGCTTCCTAATTTTTCTTGGTTTAGTTGTCTTTCAATAGACAACAAAGGTTGCTCCACTACAGAAACCAAATTTGAACAAGTTTTCCCTTTTACTAGGATATTTTTATTTATTTATTAAAGTTAAACAAGACAGACAAGGTAGACAAAAAGACAAACATTAGTTACATATAATCCCTTCCAGTCCATTGTTATTACTTATACACACTCCGATCACTCATTCATAATAAAATGACTTCCTACACTCACCGTTTGTGTATCTACACTAGTTTTGACTTTCTGAATTTAAACATTTTACCATACTACAAGTAAAATTGGTATTAATTAGTATTAAAATTGTTAAATTTCATTAAATATCAGATATACTTTATTCCAGAGTACTATAAATTTTCTTATTAGTATTGTTATTTTCTCTCTGTTATATAAATTTCCCCCCTTTTGATATCATCTTTCTCAAATTGATCTCTCTTGTTTCATTTAGAGAGACCTTTCTCTTTGTCTCACCACACTTTCAGGCTCATTTACAGGGTGTGCAGTCCAGCAGTAAGGTCCAGCTTGGGGGTGGCATGAGGGCATGGCATTTGGATGATGCATGGCTCGATGCCACAACCAAGCCGGCCCACTTGACCGCGTATCAGGTGACGTTACAGCAGCCCTTTGGCATAGTGTTCACATGCCACACACAAAAGGGGTTGCAGGAAAAGTGCCACCATGGTGGCAAGGGCACCCTTTTTCTGGGCCAAAAAGAAGTGGCATTTTGCAGCTTCTTTTTGGCCCAGAAAAATGCCAGATCGGGGCCATAGCATGTGGCCCCAATCCAGTGCTCAAAGGGCAACAGCAAGCCACTCTTTCAGGGTGGACTGTTTCTCCCCTCAGTGGGATCAAGAGAGAGGGCTTACTTGATGATTGATCCCTGGTTTTGGAACTCCCTCCCTAGAGAGGCCAGGATGACCCCATGATAGGATTCTATCTGCATCATTCTTAAAACGTCATGATTCCATTCACACCATCCTTGAAATGGTGAGTTAAAACAATACCCTCTGTGATCACCTCCTTGAATCAATAGGAAAAATTTGTGTATTCTTGATGGAAATTCTTTATCAGAATTTATAAATATTACAGATGAAAAATGTCAGAAAAATGCCAAGTTCATCTTTACAACCATCTTTGGATTTATAGACGGGGATACTTCTTCATAATTCTATTATACCTTCAGAAAAGGTCTAATATGGCTATCTTAGAGTATCAGTCACTAAATTATTGCTGTTCTTTTTTTCTTGAAACAACACTCATTATTAAACACTTTAAAGGAGAGCTATGTGGTGTTTATTTCTTCCCACACATGATTTTAGAGATTACAGTTGTAATGCTGAACTCACAAGCTTGTTTATGAAACCATACTCATAAAGATGAAACTACACACCCATATTTTCAAAGATCCATAAGCTGCAGTGGCAATGTGTATTTAAAACAACCCATCATAATCAGTTTGATATGGTGCAGAGCCAACTTTAAATTTTCAATAGTCTGTTAACCGCCTTTATTGTTTCATAATTATAGATAAATGTGTTTTTTAATTCAGATTAGCAATATATGAAAATAAATTTGATAGGTAGTTTTAAACCATTTTATTGATGTACATTATTAATTGATTGATTCATAATTGTTAATGACCCCAAAGCTGAAATAATTATAGGTATGTATGAAATCATCATAATTATTTCAGCTTTGGAATAATTACTAATGATCAAGTAAATTATGGGTAAGTATGATGTGGTCCTGCCTAAATATCATAAAGGAACCAGATCTTGCCTGATTTCATAAGCTAAACAGGGTCAGCTCTGGCTTGTTTTTGGGTGGGAGAACACCAATGAATATCAGGTTCTGAGAGAAAGGAACTTGCAAAACCATAGCTTGAGTATTCCTTCCCTTAGAAAATGCTGTGAAGTTCATAGGGTTGTCATAAGATAAATGGCAATTTGAAGACTCTCTCTCACATACACATACACATGATGTGGCCAGTGGCGTTCCCCAACCAGGTGACACCCAGTGCAGTGCCACCAGTGGTGAGACTTATGGAGTGGGACTTCCGATGGACTTCCGGCATGCAGGATATACAGGAGCGTGCGCAGGCTGCATGGGAGTGTGTGTCAGTAGGCTGGAAAGGCACCAGTGCAGCCGCAGGGAGCAGCCCCGCAGCCCCAGAAAGGCCCAAGGAGCAGCCCCACAGTCCCAGCTAGGCCCAGGGAGCAGCCCTGCCACTACAGGCAGGCTTGGGAAGCACCTGCGCAGCCCAGAGTGGCAGCCCAGTGGCCCAGAGGAGTGCCCACATAGGCCCTGAGCAGCAGGGGGGGACTGACCGGGTGTCACCCCCTTTTCTGGGGTGTCATCCAGTGTGCCCCCCATGACACTACTGGAAGTGGCAGAATTTAGTAGCTAGATAAGGTTTAGCACAACTAGAAATAATATTTCTGATGAGCTAGATTTCCATCCATCTTTGTGGAGGATGTTGATGTAAAGTTTCCCATATCTGTTATGGCTAGAATGTATTCCTCCCCCCCAGATTGTCGTTTCCCCAGGAAAGTCTGTAGTATCCTATATGTAATATGGAGTATTTGTGGCATGTGGTGCAAAAATAGGACCATGTAAGCAGACACCCTAAAAGTTATGGTTCAAATGTTCAAAACAATGGTGGGGAGAGTAAGCCCAGTTTGCTTGGTTTGCATATTTTTCTCTACAGATAACATCCTTGGCCTTGGCTGTTGGAAGCAGATCTGAGTGCAATTAGTCCAATTCATGCATTTTCTTTAAGAACCAGCATAGCGTAGTGGGTTTGAGTATAGGACGAGGATTCTGGAGATCAGTATTCAATTCTCCACTCAGCAATGGAAAAACAATGGGAGTGTGGGTGGGCCACACACTCTCAGACCCAGAAAACCCTCTGATATGTTCACTTTAGGATTACCTTCAGTTGGAATGACTTGAAGGCACACAACAACAACAATGCATTTCCTTCACTGGGTTACTTAGTTCAGGAATTCCTCATGGGGATCTGTTGAAAGACTGCCTTGTTTACTGAGTCAAGAGTGGCACAAAATATCAAAGTGAGACATCAACATAGCTCATGAGATGATACAATGACTTTTTCTAGTATCCACTGAAAACTATTTTCTTGCTGGCTGTACAGTGGTACCTCGGGATACGAATTACCCAGCTTACGAATTTTTCGGGATACGAATAAATCCCATAGGGATTTATTGTTTCGGGTTACGAACGTTTTTTCGGGTTACGAAAAAACGCCGGCGCTGTTTTAAATGGAGCCGCGGCAGAGCCGCGGCTTTTTTTCCCATTAGCGCCTATGGCAATTCGGGTTACGAAGGTTTTCGGGTTACGAAATTAGCCGCGGAACGAATTAATTTCGTAACCCGAGGGAGCACTGTATTACATAACTTTTCTTCAACATGCATTATTGTATTCCAATCCTATATATATTTCCATCAAAGTAAATACCACTAGAACATAGTTTAACTTGGGTAACGTAGTTATGATCTTGGCACACTTACTTCAAAAGAATCCTAGTGGGAAATTAGGATATTGTGTTTATGTAAGTGACCTTAATGCTTTAACCAGTCTTATTAGTCATTGCCTGATCCGTCAGTGTCTAATCAATGTAGGGATGTAATTTTTCACTAATTTTCTTCTCCAAAGAAGCAATAATAATAATAAAAGAAGCAATGAGTAATAGTAACAATTTTCTTCACAACACAAGAAACTCTTCAAAACCAGGGAGTTTTTGACGATTCTTCACTGTTCTGCATTTATTTTGTGTGAAATTCAGTTGTGGTTGTTTCTCACAGAAAGCATTTTCTGCACAGCATGCTTCTTCATGCACAGAAAGTGCTGTTTTCTATGCAAATCAACTACAATCATCCCTCCAAATTTACAGCTTTGACTTTTGCAGATTTGATTTTACATGGATTTGATTAATATGTTCTCTCTAGGTCCTTCAATATGGCTATGCTGGAGGCTGAGCACAGAATCATGTTGGAGGACCTAGAGATTCCTAGAGAAAATACTTCTCTAGGTATGATGTCAGGGTCGCTTGTAAGGGTTCCCTCTGCCATGTTTGAAGCATTGTAATGTTATTGTTAGATGAGCTCAGCCTGGTGTTACTATTAGCTGTGTGCTTATTGTTGTTATTATTAGAGGCCCCTAGAAGAAGCCTAACTGTAAGAAAGGAAGGTTACAGATACAAGCAACTACCAGAAGTCTTCAAGGTCCCACAGCCTGTGAATGGAATATGGAGGGGATATAATAATGAAACCAATGCTATTTATTTATTTATTTATTTGATTTCTATCCCACCTTTCTCCTGAAAGGGACCCAAGGCAGCCCACAAATAAAAATTCTAATAACAAAATTAAAAATAAAATAAATAAAAATACCATTAAAACCACACTAAAACCATGATAGCCACCCTATATAACAAACACTCAAGCCACCCCATAATTATACATTGAAAGCCTGCCTGAATAAAACCATTTTTGCTTGCCAACGGAAGACAAGCAAGGAGATGCCAGCATTGCTTCTTGTGGAAGGGCATTCCAGAGGGTAGGCGCAGCCACTGAGAAGCCTCCCTCTCGTGTCTTCACCTGGCGAGCTTGTGATAATGGTGGGCCCAAGAGAAAGCCTTTTCCTGACGATCTTAGGGCTCTAGCAGGTTCATTTGGGGAGATACAGTCTCTCAAATAGTTTTGATTTAAGCTGTGTAGGTTTTTATAGGTCATGATCAGCTCTTTGCATTGTGCCCGGAAACAAACCAGTAGCCAGTTAAGCTGTTTCAGCAATGGAGTTATATGCTCCCTATAACTGGCCCTAGTCAGCATTCTCACTGTGGCACTTTGCACCTGCTGAAATTTCCAAACAGTTTCCAAAGGCAGCCCCATGTAGAGTGCATCACAGTAGTCCAAGAGGAATGCAATCAAGGCATGTGTTACTGTAGCCAGATCTGAGGTCTCAAGGGACAGGCACAGTTGGCACACTCGTTTTAGCTGTGCAAATACACTCCTGGCTACTGCTGAGCTGAGCATCTAAGCTCAGAGTAGAGTCCAGGAGCACATCCAAGCTGCAAGCCTGAGATTGAGTGTAACCGCATCTAGCACAGGTAGTGTTCCTATCTGCCTTATGACTGACCTGGAACACCTCTGTCTTGTCTGGATTAAGCTTCAATTTGTTTTCCCTCATCCAGTCCATTACTGATTGCAGACACTGGTTCAGTACAGAAATAACTTCCTTGGAATCAGATAGGAAGGAGAGATAGAGTTGGGTGTCATCTGCATACTGGTGACACCACATCCCAAAACTCTGGATGACCTCTCCCAGTGGTTTCATATAGATGTCAAATAACATAGGGGCCAGGGCCAAGGGCCAGGGGGTCAAACAGGAGTTCCCCAACACCACCTTCTGAGTTTGCCCCTCCAAGAAAGACAACAACCACTGCATAACAGTGCTCTTGAGTCCCACCCCAGAGAGATGGACTAGAAGGATAACATGGTCAATGGTACTGAAAGCTGCCAAGAGATCCAGGAGAACCAAGAGGGACACACTCCCCCTGTCCATTTCCCTGCGGACATCATCCACCAAGGCAATCAAAGCCATCTCTGTGCCATAGCCAGGTCTGAAGCCAGATTGAAATGGATTTGGATAATCTGTTTCATCCAGAAACCCCTGAAATTGGGAGGCAACCACTCGCTCCAGAACCTTGCCCAGGAATGGAATATTAGAGACTGGCTGATAGTTATCCAAAATGTGGGATCCTGTGAGGTCTTTTTCAGTAATGGCCTCAGCACAGTGTCCTTTAGACAGGTATTCAGTTCTGGCAGGGAAATGTACTTCTGTTCTGATCTGCTACAATAATTTTTTTTTCTGGTTTATCCATGGAGCTGTTAGAGATCAGTGCAGTGCAGCGACACACAAGATCTGACTAAGGAGCAAAGACACTAATGTCTTAGAGAACAAATTAACAGGTTATGCAGACCATCTCTAAGGGCGATGTAGCCACCAGCATGCAGCTTTAAGGTGCTCCTTTGGCGCTGCATCATGTGGATACAGCGCCTGGGGAGTGCCGTGATGCCACACACCACGTGGAGCAGCACGCAGCATCTCGCCGCCATGGGGGCAGAGTCAGGTTGTGTGTCGTATGGATGCCACGCCTTGACTCCACTCCCAGGCTGGCCTTAATGGCCGATCTGCACAGACCCTAAGTCTTTATTATATTAATTCCATTCTTAGGAAAGTTACTGAGGGAGCTATTCTAATCTATCTACATCTCTAGTATGGTCTAGGTAGGAGAAGAGGATGAGAAGGAGCAGAGGTTTCCCTGAAAGTATCAGTTTACATCACAGAGGGGTTAAGTTAGGTAGACAGAGAGGGAAGTCACTGCAGGTTACTCAAAATATCTAACTCTGTCACTACTGCCCACTCTGAGGCTTTAACTCTTTCAGTGCAAAGCATTGTTGCATTTCCAACAGAAGCCTGGTTTTGAGTTTAGTAGAGACATTACACATTTGTAGGTCATCCAGTGCAATTCTATGGTCAATGTTCAGCAGTTGTTCACCTTAGAATTGTTCTGGAGAACCTAGAGATGTGGTGGTGAACATGTGGCATACATGTTCTCTCTGGCATGCAAAACCATCCCTAGGGGCACAGCAAGTAGGGGTGGGGGGCAGTGCACATGTGCTTAGCATATGCTTCTCCCACAGAAAATCGAGCCATGACAAGGAGGGGTGGTGCACAGCCCTTCTGTCTGGAAGTCCCATTCCTTCCGGCCAGAAGGCCTGTTCCTTTCGGCCAGAAGACCTGCACCTTGCTATGCCATGGGGTTCTGGAAACTGTAGTTTAGCGAGTGTAATGAGGCCATCCAAGGGGTTTTCTTGGCAAGATTTCTTCAGAGGTTTGCCATTCCCTTCCTCTGAGGGCAAGAGAGTACAATTTGCCCATGGTCTCTCAGTGGATTTTTTGGCCAAGCTGGGATTTGAGCCCTGGTCTCCAGAGTTGCATGCTCAAACCGCTGTCACTTTTTGTTCTTAGTATTGTGCTATGCCTTCTGTGCTTTTGTGTGTGTTGTTTTTGTGTGCCTCCAAGTCTTTTCTAACTTATGGCAATGTTAAGGTGAATGCATCATGGGGTTTTCTTAGCCAGATTTCTTTGGAGGGGATTTTTGCTATTGTCTTCCTCTGAGGCTGAGGGAGTGTGACTTGCCCAAGATCTCCCAGTGAGTTTCATGGCCAAGCTGGGATTCAAGCCCTGGTCTCCAGAGTTACACACTCAAACTGCTGGCTCTCTTTGTTCTTGTTCTTGTGCTATACTTTCTGTCCTTTATTATGCTTCTTGTTGTTGTTGTTGTTGTTGTTGTTGTTGTGTGCCACCAAGATGTTTCTAACTTATGGGCCCAGAGTGCCCTCCATCCCTTCCGAGAGCCAGTTCATGATGACCCTAAGGTGAAAAACTATCATGAGGCAAGCTTCATCAGAGAGGGATTTCCACTGCCATCTTCTGAGGGTGAGAGGGTGTGACTTGTGTGTGTGTGGTGCCTTCAAGTCATTTCTGACTTACAGCAACCCTAAGGTCAAACTATCATGGAGTTTTCTTGGCATGTTTCATCAGAGGGGGTTTGCTATTGCTAACCTGAAGCTGAGGTTTATTCCTTTGAAAGTCCCACCCCAGAAGGCGGAATTCCTGCCCCCCCCCCCCAAAAGTTCTGCCTCCAGCCTCCCCCTTGGCACTGGGTGACACCTGGTGCTGGAATGCCACTGAGTTAGGGCACTTGGTCTCTAAAAGGTTCACCATCAGTGACCTAAAGATTCCTAGAGAGGTGCTCTCTCAGGAAAAAATAGTGCTTTTTAATTTGTAGTTTTTCCACTTTCACATGGGTCATGTGCCTCTAATGCCAGCGAATGAGGATGGTCCATTGTATGTATTAATTTTGAGCAGAATAAATCCCAAATTGCAACATTTTTCTGCACAGGAAACATTTTTATTTTCAGTCCAGATTCTTCTCAACAGGATTTCTCAGCATTTGGGGAAAAAATTCAAGCATTTTCCAAATATTTCCAAATATTCTTTCCATCTCTGTTCCCCACTACCCTATTCTAGGACCTTTTTCTCATTTCAAAATCTAACTCAGCACTTATTCATTGAAACTACTTTTGTTCTTTTATACAGGGCTAAGATGTGGCTTTTCATCACAGTGGCATGTTTAATTCAGCAGGCTACAGATTCAAATGAAATCACAAGCAAGAGACATTTGAATCCTCAAGAATTTATGACTATTGTAAGTTGCTTTTTCAGATTCATTTAGGAAGAATGGTATGATGTGGGAAACCTTATCTTTTTCTTTGCCTTTCTGTAACAGTAGAAAGGCTCGCTCTCTTTCTGTAACAGTAGTTTCATGCCTTGCTTGCTTATCCCACACAGGATACTACTTTGAAAGAATTAATCTTGCCAGATTAGCAGAAAAGCCATTTACATTAAAAAAAAAATGTGACTGAATGAAAATATTGAAGTAGCTGATCCTGTTTTTCAGGAAACTTGAGATATTTTTGTCTTTGTTGGAGAGGCTCTATTTCTTAGTAGTGGGGTTTGCCATGCAGATTAGGAGGATTGAATAACGGCACATTTAAATTAGTTTTTGGCTGATGTGACCTGGTGAAAATGAGCACCACTGAACATGCTATGTCAATGGTGTACACTACAGAAATACCAGAATGTTCATTATTATCCTGTAAACCAATTTGATTTAATATCCATGCAATCCTTCCAATTCACAATTTTCTCCACTTAGTCCATTTTGCTCATCCCAGATCACCAAGCAGCTGTTAATGGGTCGGTGCTGAGAAACTGTGAGAACACCACACTAGGATATACAGAAGTTCAGCTTAGCACACAAATCTAAAAAATTCAAAAGACAAGATTTTGAAAGTCTGGCCTTTGCAGGCAGTTAGTGGCACAAACTCCACTTTCAAAGCCCTGCAAGGAGAAGTTTATATTCCCCCATCCCCACATCTTGAAA
The DNA here is from genome assembly GCF_019175285.1 of Sceloporus undulatus. Lineage (NCBI taxonomy): Eukaryota > Metazoa > Chordata > Lepidosauria > Squamata > Phrynosomatidae > Sceloporus > Sceloporus undulatus. Next base: position 178,288,427 of record NC_056524.1, read on the forward strand.
TAGGGCTGAGGTGGGGGCTCAAAGAAGGTACAATGTGCAATGCAGTTCAATTCACTGCAGTTAGAAGGCTTTGATTCCTTTTACGGCTGACATGCATACTTTTGGTATGGGGAAATGGGAACAAATAAAGAATTTAAGAATCACTTTGTCAGAAGATCACTATTAAGAATCTGGTTAAAATACAAAAGCAAACTATGTTCTAAAATCCCATTATGGGTGTCGATTCATGAAGCATTCCATAAAACAGAGAATCTACATAAAGGAATTTTCTACTGAGTAGATATGAAGGCGTCTATCAGTTTAGGTAGAAAAAAAATGCAGGTAAGGAAATTAGGTATGGGAAAAGAGAGGAACAGAGGAAGAAAATGGTCTGTTCCATAGTGTTACAGTACACATTGTACATGTAGAAGGATGGTAGTAAGTCTGCCCTGTGATGAGGGGTATCATGACAATGCATCCAAGATGATTTTCTTAGAAAATCTGTATTGTCCAATTGCTAAAGTGCAAATCCAATCAGAGCGGGATATTTTTAAATCTCCTTTCTGTTTCTCAGAATGGAGAAAGTGTGGCACATTATCTCCTTGTAACTCATCATTCCTACCTTGGGAAGTATGCTAGCAGTTAACTGGCATAACTAATATTGAACAATAACATTGCCAGACTGACTCACAGAATCATCTATTATACAATTAAGTGGTTTGGTGTCTCTAAGGGGTCATCCACATTGGCCAAATAAAGCAGCTTCAAACCGAGACCCCAGATGCCTAAAAATCAGTTTTTTATTAATCAGCCAGCCTTGCCTCAGGGGAATCATTTCTCAGAGCCTGAAACCTCGAGCAAAAAGTAACTTATGGTTTTATAGGTTCTTAGGCAAAGAAAACTTTTGTACACCAGGGATTGATTACAGGAAAGGCTAAACATATAGGATTCTTACATTCATTGGTTACAAAAATGCATACATTTGAGACCCATTTGAGACCCACGTGTGCACATTCCATCTTCTCTTATCAGTTTTGCTTTAACTACTCATGCTGGGATGTTCCAGGATGGCATTCCATATTATTATTAATTATGTCCTAATGCAGGCTCTTTAAGCACAACAGTGGGAAGAAAAGCCTTCGAGCTGTCATCCTGAACCTTTTAGCTCATCTATCTTAAAACCCCCTCTCAGCACCCTCTCAGCCTAGGCCTCATCTCTAAATCTCTTTTCCATTAGCCTGTTAACTATATATTGATTACAAATTTAATATTTTGAAATTAGTTACCACATTTGTTTGAGTGTACATGTGCATGCACAGCCAGCTGCATCATCGAGCTGTCACACACTCCATGACGTGACAGTATGACATATATGGCAAGTTGCCAATAATGCAATGGATGTAACATACACAAATCAGACAGTCCAACAGGGGCTATCTGGTGAAGCGGGGAGAAAGGGGTCATGTAATTGGCAGTCACAGGTGGTGTGTTTTTGTGTTGGTGCACATCCATGCTGGGGAAACAGGAAAAAAATAACCCAGCAGCATGGCTTGATGCCGCATAGTGCAGACTGCCTGAGGGTGTTCAGCCCACCTTGGCAACAGGCTGCATGAACAGCGGGATATTGAGCCATTTTCAGAACACCTGAGATTGAGCCACTTTTTCTTGCCTATCTGCTCTGGCCCTTAAAGAAACTACTGTTCTGCAACAAATTATGTATTGGACTTTTAGTGTCCTTTGCATTTTTGGAATGTGTTCAGTTGTTGCTCTTGGCATAATAATCACCTATGTTTCTCTTGCTTTGATGCCAGGGGATGCAAGGGTCAAAAAGTTCAGTGATCAGTTGTTCCTTTCTTCTCTAGACTTTCCACAATCTTCTTCAGATGCGGAGGGAATTTTGATCAGAAATATCACACATGGGAGCTTGTTTTGCAAATCTGAGTTTCAGATCAAATGTTATAGTGCTGAAATCTCTGGGCATCTCTTCAGTAGCCTACTATTCATTACTGTATGTACAGTAGCACTCAAAATTAAGGTTTTGACTGATTTTGGAAAACTTTCAAATTTGTGGAAGGATTTTTTGTTTGTTTTTTAAAAAAGCCATTTCATCCATCATATTATGAGGATTTAGGTTTAGGAACATTACTTATTCTTAGCATTCTTGGCAATATTCTGAGACAGATTACTTATCAGTGTGCAAAGGGACCTTGTAGCATCTTTGAGAGTAACTGTGAGAAAGAAATTGTAGCATAAGCTTTATGAAAACTTTTGCTATAACTTCTTTCACACAGTTAATCTCAAAGGTGCTACAACAAGATCCCTTAGCAATAGTCAGTTATGCCAAGATATTTCCTATTTGTTTGCAGAATGAAATCATCCACTATTGGGGATATCCCAGTGAGGAACATGAAATCCTGACTGATGATGGCTATTATCTGCAGGCAAACAGAATTCATCATGGAATATACAGTACTGGGAAGTCAGGTATTTTTGTAATGTATTATATGCATTGCTAAAATTTTGTGTAACTCTTTGAAGGTAATACTATCTCATGACATTTATTCTAAGGAACAGAATCTGAACAAAGTACAGACTTTAAAACAGAGAAAGGGTCCTGTTTTTCTCACAAATGGTTATATAGAAGCAATGTGGGGATAATGTGTGTGAGTGTGGAAGTGGGTGGAAATGTTGGTGAAATGGGAGCTATTCAATTGTGTGAAATCTAAAATCCTGGATTATTTTGGATTTTATATTAAGTGTGTGAGTACAGGGATGTAAAGAATATTCACCATTGTTCTCATCCTCTGAAAGTAAAAGTATTTTGAGGTATACCAAGATATTATAAGGGTTCTTGAATATTGTTCACTTTTTTGTATTTTGAAATATTTTTGTGAAATCTAGTTTTTTCTGCAAAAATATAAGTTTAGTGAATGGTGAGATCAGATAAACATTAAAAAAATCTGGTCTTAGCTGTGCATATTTTTCTAATATTTTGAAATTATTTTCTTTACATGACAAAAGAGGACTGTTAGCCCTGAAAATAATTTTGCAACAAGTAGTCCTTTTTCTGTAAAGATGGAAGTCTGCCTTTATCACCTAGACCTCACTACTGATCACTACAATAGGAAATGTTGAGGCACTGAATGAGTGAGAGAGAGAGAGAGAGAGAGAGATTCTTCCTAGGCAAAAATGACCATATGTAATCCAATCTCTTCTTTCTATCTTTCTTTAATAGAGCCTAGGCCAGTTGTGTTACTTGTACCTGGTTTGGTGACTGAAGGTAGGTGCTGGATTGGAAATCTTCCCAACAATAGCTTGGGATTTTTTCTAGCAGATGCAGGCTATGATGTATGGATAATAAATAACAGAGGAACCACATGGTCTCGAAAGCACCAGAACCTGACAGTTGACCAAGAAGAATTCTGGAATTTCAGGTACGTTCAGGGGACAGTTTGTATTCTAGCTTGGGTGAATTGATCCTTTAACAATAGAGCAGAGCAGAAGAGCATTAGTTACGGACAACCCACTTATGGTCAGAGAACATGTTTTGTACATTGACAGAATACTGACTGTGCCTATGCTCCCTTGGGTTCCCCGTTTTTCTGTGGCTTTTTGTACCACTAGCAAGTGATTGTCTCCATCAAACTGGGCTCCAACCTCTTCAAGTCTCAGGTAGTTATGGTAGATAAATTGAATGGTTCTTATATAAAGAGTAGGAACACCTAACAAAAAGAAACCATGACATTTCAAAAGTTTACTGACAAAAGTATCAATAGGAAAAAGATCTCCATAAACACACAAACCAGTAGGGAAACCAGTTGGGGAAACTGTGTTGCTACATGTTCCCAGATACTTTCTTATCCCTGGTCTATTCCTCTCAGTTTATATTCCAGTACAGGCCCAGCTCTATGATGAGACCTGGTGAGGGACTAGTCACCTCAAGCAGAAGAAGACAGATGGTAGTAAATGCAAAGCTGCTCCTAGTTGCTGCTGTTCCAACAACCTCCAGAGGGCATGTTCTACTTTGTAGATGAGTTGCTATGTTTGCTGCTTCATGATGACAAGGGCCGTCCCTCCCACCCACACACTCTGTTGTGTTGGTGCACAGGACAGTACATCCACCCAACTACGCTCGGCACCATGAGAAAGGATGATGCAGGCAGCACTTCAGCATTCTTCTGAGCATGGAAGAAGGAGAAGAGATATGGACAATGGGATCTCTATCACACTATTGTAGGATGAGGCAATGACAATGCAGAGCATGGCTGTTACCTTAATGCATGTAGTCAAGGCAGAGTGAGAGGATTGATTGGGAGAATTACCTCTCCTTCATTGTTTTAAGGACCCTTGGGAACAAGAGACCAGTCAGAAATTGACCAGGTGTTCTGACCTACTTTCATCCAGGGCTTTTCCTTCTGAGTTTCAATCTTCTGCTTATTTTCTCATTGGATCTGATTCTCTCTCCCCCCCCCCTCCCCAGAACCAATTAGCAGAATAGTTTATTATTTCCCTCTGCTAAATAATTTTATTTTAAGGGTTACACTATTTTGCCTTCTGTTGAATTTTGAAATGTTTTTTTTTAAATCCATGGCTGGGTTTTAAATATCTTTGGTGAACTTTTCAAGTCTGATTTTTATTTATTTTAAATGGATAATTATTTTTTTGGATTGTAACAAAAAAAATGCATATGCTGCCCTACATTTAGAACTTGGAACCTAATGAGGTTAGTTTAAGCAAGGAAAACATATTGGGGGAGGGATGGATAAAATATAGCTTCTATTTATTTCTGTAACAAAGAAAGTGGAATCTTGTCTAAATGACAGAGTAATGTGTCCTTTATAGTGCAATGTCTCGTGTTAATTCTATGTAGCTGAAATGAGTGAGACATGTTACTTCCACTTTATACGCTATTTAAGGGGCAAAACAGACCGGCAGTAAGCACCAGCTTGGGGGCAGTGTCTGAGTGCAGCATTTAACTGCCGTATGCTCATGGGAAGCCGCATGGCTGACTGCACATGCAGCAGCTTCATGGTGTTTTGGTTGCATGGTGTTTACAAGCACTGTGCTGCACCACTGAAACACCAAAACTCCACGGAGGCAGCTGCAAGGGCACCCCTTTTCCATTCCAAAAAGGAGTAGCACTTTGCCGCTCCTTTTAGGGCCAGAAAAATGCCACATTGGGGTTGCAGTGTGTGGCTGCCATGGCCCCAACCTGCTACTCAAAGGGGTGGCATGGCACTACCCCATTAGGATTATCTTTTTTGTCCCTACAGTGTCAATTGAGTGTTGTGTTTGTATCTGTTACAGTTTTCATGAAATGGCAATGTATGATATTCCAGCAGCCATAGACTTTATCCTGCAGAAGACTGAGCAAGATAAATTGTACTATATTGGTCATTCCCAGGGTGGTGCAGTTGGTAAGTTGATAGGAACAGAATGGAACATATCATTGGTTCTTGAGCTGTCAGACTGATTAAGTCTACTGCCAAAACATGAAAACAAAGCTTAAAACTTCTCAAAATTGAGTTTTGTATATTTCAGTTGTACATTTATTCAGAATCAAGACTTCATTATTCAGAGTGACAATATTCAATATCAGTAGGTTGTCCCCCTTTAACTAAAACTCCAATGCCTTCAGAAGCATATGAACTTATTTGATAAGGCAAAGGCCTGTCTGATCAAACATTATTTTCTAAGTGTGCCCAGCCAAAATGTGCTGAGAAGTTCTCAAAGACAGGATGGCCATTCCTTCTTTGTCCCCAGCATCAAGTACTCAAAAGATGGATATATACCAAACAATCCAACTGTTGTCTCAGGATGGTAGGATCCTACTGTCCAAGACATGTGGAAAGTGCCAGAATGGAGAAGGTTGTCATCAAAGCATGGTATATAAAACATGGGCAATGATGTGTTTCCCATTGATTCATACATCTCTTCTTTCCTTTTCACCCTCACCTGACAAAATATATACTGTTCACTCATCTCTCAAACACAATATTTTTTTTTATAAAGAGAATATTGTTTTACAGACACTAGCATAAAGCCTGGAAATGCTTACCAAATACCTTTAAAGGTTCTTTATAAGCACTTCAGAAGCAACTAAAATAACTTTACTGGTTACGTTACTTGTTAAATAAAAAAAAAAGAGTAATGTTATTTCTACATGTCACATTTTGAAATATATCTTCAATATATCCTTATTACCAAAGAAGGTACCTGTGTTACTTCAACACATTTCCTCTCTGAGACATGTACCTAGCCCACATCCAGGTATACATAAGAAAAAAAAAACATTTGGAAAAGAGATTTAAAGATACAGATTGTTGGAGAAACAGGGAAAGATTTTTCACTTGTATTGGTTTATGACATCCCAGAGGTTATACAGAAAGAGCCACTGTAGATACCTAGAGGCCCATGGAAAAAGTAGACCTGTGCCCAGTCCTAAACTTTGCACAACTGAAATGTTTACAATTCTCTTTTCTCTATAGGTCTTATTGCCTCCTCAATCATGCCACAGCTTGCTAAAAAGATCAAGCTCTTCATGTGCTTTGCTCCTCCCTATACATTGGGGAACACTAAGGGACCCATGAAAATGCTTCTATCGCTTCCTGATGAATTAAAAAAAGTAGGTATTTCTCAAGTGTTTCTATGATGTAGCTGCACATTAGCATGTGATGTCAGCTCTCATTATTGGCATGTACCTCCCCCCAGATTAACCCTTTGTGGTTCAGGAGAAGTCCTCAAATGACTGGAGGGCCCAGTCATTACAGTAGTTATGGTGCTACATAGTACATAATGGTCATACTGGATTCCACCAAGGTTTTTTTGTGACAAAATTATTACACACACACACACCCTCAATCTCTCTCTCTCTCATACACACACACACATACACAGAGGAAGGGAAAGCACTTGCCTTTCCTCTCTTAAAATATTAACATTCTCAACATGATTAACCATTTTCCCACTCCGTTTGCAAGGATGAGAAAATAGGTGGATATCTTTTTACATTCCCGCTGTTTAGACATCCATGCTCAGTTCAAAAGTGATACCAGATACCACACACGAGTCCATTCAAGCAGATGACATTTAAAGATGGACCAAGAAGGCTAAATAAAAGCAAGTGTATATTTAGGAGCTCAGAAGAAAAGACTGTAAATATTCTAAGAACCATGTAGAAACTATTGTGAGAAGAGGGGTAGGGTTGCATTGTGCCACTAGAACTTAATCAAGAATTTCCTGTGCAAATAAGGAACCATGATTTGGACATGTTTCTAAAGAGACTCATGATAATTTGCATATTTTTCTTTCACAGAGTATATGGGGCAACAAGGAATTCAGTTTTTTTAGTAACAAGCTGAAAGCAAGCAATGCCAATTTGTGCAGCTATCCCGTAATTGACAAGTTTTGTCTCCAGCTAATTTTCCTTTGTGCGGGTTTTAATGCAAATAATCTAAATGTGGTAAGTGGGTTCTTTCTTTTGATAAATGAAATGATATTGATTCAAATAACCATCAAGAAAAGCAAAACAATTGCAGTCATTCTAGGCAATCAATTCCAGAAAGAGAAACACCCCCCCCCCAACACACTCTTGAGTTATATTCTAGTTATAGCATTCAAGACATTTCCAATTTATGGTGATCCCAAGGTAACCCGATCGTGGGGTTTTCTAATGCTGAGTGTGTGACTTGCCCTAGGTCACCCTGTGGATTTCCAAGGCTGAGGAGGGAATCAAACCCTGATTTACAGAGTCACTGTATAATCTAGTGCTCAAACCACGATGCCACGCTGGCACCTTAAGTTATATACTGAATACTGAAGATTCCATATTTCCAGTTTCAAAATTGGTGAGCTGCTCCATATTTTTTAAAAGGTTTACACAGCCATTTCCTAGTTGTGTAATTTTAGTCCAAAACTCTTAATTGATTCATATTTTCCAAAATGAGGTTTAGGTTTGCAAGTACATGACTTAATTCCACTTCTTTTCTATATTTAATAACAAAATCAATTTTATCCCAACAATTGTGTGCTCAGATGTGATCCATATTGCCATTGCCACAGATTCCAAAGATATATCAAACTTTAATGAAAAGCAATTACTTCCTTATATTTCTCACAAAAGTAGTTTATATCTTCGCAATGTATCCATACCCTGACCATAGCAGCAACATTTTTGAGATAGTAGTGCTAATATTTCCCAGATATTTCTTTATACATGTGTCACCAGAACATGTTCTTTATAAAAATGCTCACTAAATTAAACTTTTTGGAAGGATAGAATTTTATATCCTAAGCAGGTTTTATATGTAAAACCCAAGATTCTTCAAACTGTGGCATATTTGTTGACCAAGTTATGATATTTCACTGACAAAACTCTTAGACTATAGTCTGCAAACTGGAATATCATCTCTCATTCTGTCAGTTGCCATTCAATACTGATTCATTTATTTCGTTAGATTTTGACTCAGCTCCCCAAAATGAGGCTTAAGGCAGTACTTTCAGTAAAATCAATTGTCAATAAAATTAATAAAATCCTGCATCAGAAAAAAAATTTGTCATATTATTCCAACGTTACTCTCAATTGCTTTACTACTGTATGTAATATGATACTGACATCTAAACTGAACATGCAGAAGTCTGATACTGAATTTACTTGCAGAGAGGAAGTGGGGGAGAGGGATTGTGACCTACTGGATTGTGGCCACCAATCCATGCATCTGTTAATATATTCCTTTCTTTCATCTTTAAGAAATGTTAACAAAGTACATTCTGCTGTTTTTCCAGAGTCGTGCAGATATGTATATTGGAACCTATCCTGATTTTACTTCTGTTAAAACAATAAGACACTGGAGTCAGGTAGAGTATCATTGCTTTCTCTGTAATTCCAGAGCACTGTTGGTGGTTCACAGAAATTTGAGTGTCTGGTATGTGCATGTGAATATTCAAATTTTTAATTTCATTTTTTAAAAAAGTAGTTACTTTCAAAATTGGTGTTCTAAGTTTAAAAATTATTTTCGGAATGCTTTACTATCACAATGAGAGCTGCATCAAGTAATATATAAAAGGCTGCTTATATCTGATATTTTTATTTTTTGAATTACTAATGAAGGTTAAGTGCTATTAACCAAAATAGCTAAATAGGCCCAAGAACTGGGTACTATGCATATGTTACTGGTTTTTAAATATTTTCTAAATACTACAATAGATTTCAATAGCAAGAGCTTTCACAAAAAATGGGGGTATGTTGGTAATTGGAATTCTAAGATATTAAATTTATATTTATTAAGGGTTTCTTATAATTAAAACTGTGGAAAATCCATCAGATTGTCAAAGTGTATATAATTTCCCTTCTTTTCTCTAGATCACAAAATCCAAAGAATTTAAATATTTTGACTATGGACGTAAGAACAAAGTTGTGTACAATATGGTAAGGAAAGCAGAAGTGATAATTGCCACATGCCAGATATCCTGAAATATTAAATGATTTGAGTTATTGTTAAAGGGTAATTATTAATAATGATCTGTACAAAGTGTATACACATTTCTCTATATCTTGGGATGATCTGAAACACAGAAGTAACATCAAATGAAGCAATCAAAATGTGTTGAAATGATTGTAATTTTTAAGGATATTAATTCCCCTATAAATTTGCTTCTTGCCCATTTTGCTATATACAAATACTACTCATTTTCCCCCTGAAAAATCTTCAGATTTCTTTTATTTGACTATTCTTTTGGCTTAGCTACATACATGCCATTTCTCCAGCTCTTCTGTGTACAACTTTCATAGCTATCATTATCAAAATAAGTAACTGATGAACCTCAGTTTGTCAACATCATCTTTAATTTAAGGATGGTGAAGCATTCATTTATTTCACATTTGATATGATCCTACCAAATTTGCACTTCCCAAATTAATATACACACTTGTCCTTTGGTATTCACACTTCTTTTTCAAATGTGTCAAAATCATCTCTCTCCTGTTTCATATCTTTCTTTTTGTTTTTTTAACAAACAGACCAAGCCTCCATTTTATGAAATAGAAAGGATGAATGTGCCAACAGCTGTATGGAGTGGTGGGAATGACATTATTGCACGTGCAAAGGACATTGAACAGTTGCTGCGTCGAATTTCTAATTTAGTTTTCCACAAAAATATTCCTAGCTGGCATCATGCTGATTTTATCTGGGGTCTTGATGCTCCCAAACACCTTTATATTGATGTGCTTTATCTGATGGAAAAATATAAATAAAAAACTAACATGGGTTGTAAACTGTGTGTATTTCATATTGATGAGGAACCTTTATTTTCATATTCTGAAAGAAAACATCTTTTAATACAGCTCCTGAATCAGGCATTAACTGAAAATATCCTTTTAGTTCTTACTGCTTAATACTTCTTTTTCTCTGGTTACTTCCACCTGTGCAGCTGCACCAGATTACTGATTTGTAAGGCTTAACAAAGATACCTCTTTTATTGGAAGGGCCTCATCATTGCAGTGATTATGGATTTGTTGTGTCCTGTTTGTCTCTGTGTATATAATTCTCCTGTATGTGAAGGCATGGATGGGGGGGGGGGGGGGGAGGACCAAATTTTTTGGGGGGTACAGCCTTGGAGATTTGCATCTACGTAGGGCTTGCCAGCCTGAGAGGAAATGTTTGTTTTGTCATTACGATTGCCTGCCCACAAGGCAGATACAATGACTGAAAGGTGCAGTATGTCTGGCAGTATGTATTTATGGAAGAAGATGAGTTGAGAGAACAAGTGGAGGATGTACTATTTGGAATCAAGTTCTGTGAGTAAAAATGAGAGAGGACCAGTCTGCTGCAATTATGCTAGTTTAAGAAAATGGAACATGCCAGTTTGAGAACATTCATTATGACATTTCACTGAGGTGCTGCTTTGGTGATCTAAGTTCCCTCACTTTCTCTGCCGTGTGGCCTCCATAACCTTACCTTCCTGCCCTGTGTCTACTCAGCATGCCTTTCCATTTATTTATTTGTTTGTTTATTTGATATTCTGCTTTTCCCCCAAATTGTATGCAAGGGGATTCACAAATATTATTTTTATTTTTACTGCAATTGCACAACTATTACAATGCAATGAATTGTTTTAAAAGAAAGAAAGAAAAGAAAAGAAAAGCAATTCTCTCCCACATCCATTTTGTTCCAACACTCACTTATTATCTTCTTTTCCAGTCTCCTTTTTTTTCTCCCCAGGCACCCACGGGGAGGCAGGGAATGGAGGGGGGGTCCTTCCTCCTCTCCCTGCCTTCCCGCGGGTGCAGACCCCCATGGGGAGGAAGGGACGGGCGGGCGGGCTGCCTCCTCCTCTTCTCCCCGGGGCTGCCAGACAACCGCAGGGAGAAGGGGATGGGACTTCAAGCCCCAGAGGGCTTTGCAATTGGAAGTCCTGCCCCTTTTCCCTCAGCAGCCTCCCTAATTGGTTGGGAGGCCAAGAAGGGGTGGGACCTCCAGCCGCAAAGCCCACTAGGGATTGTAGGAGGCTGAAATTCCCGCCCCTTCCCGGCCTCCCAACTGATCATGGAGGCCGTGGACGGGACTTTCATCCCCAAAGGGGGTCGCGGCCCAACAAAGGTTAGGCACCGCTGGTCTAGGGCCAGTGCAATGTATCAAAAGGTGAGTACAATTGGCCCTCCACATTTGCAGCTTTTGGCTTTTGTAGATTTGATTATCAGTGGATTTGATTAATAGGTATTCTTTAGAATCTCTAGGTCCTCCAGCATGACTCTGCCAGAAGCTGGCTATGCAGTCGTGCTGGATGACCTAGACATTCCTAGACAAAACAATTCTCTAGGTATTTATAGGTCCTCCAGCATCATTCTGTGGTCAACCTTTGCCTGAAATTGACCATGAAGTTGCACTGGAGAATCTAGAGATTTTTAGAGAGGTATTCTGCACTCTAAACTCCAGTGAATGTGAATGGCCCTCTATATATACAATTTATTATTTTAGGAGAAATGAAATTTTGAAATGGATAAGAAAATGTAGGCACCTGCATGTGTACTTGTCTTGCACATTTCACAGAGGTGTGTGCAGAGTTCACATTCCACCAAAAGGAGTGGAACTGGCAACAACTACCTTCTCATTCCTAGTACCCTTTCTGGATCATTTCCAAGATGGTGTGCCTTTGCTCTTTCATTGTGCTCTGGGTAGCTTGCTCGTTCTTGCCCTCTGTTCACCTCATGTGGGTTGGGCATAGACAATGGATGATTCTATCACAGCATAGGGTGGGATAGAGACTGCCACTGAGATCAAGACAAGAAGTTTATTCCTTCTTTCTTAAGAAGAGATTTGGAGCTGAAAGAATTTCACCTGTCACGTTTGTGGAGCCCATGACATTTATTGGAAGAGTCAGTCAGGCAAGAAGACAAACTCTTTGACTCCAGGAAGACACTGGGCACCTTTAAGTGTTGTTGAATAAAAGCAACTTTGAATTCACTTATGAACAGAAAGCCTATAAGGAATTCTCATAATAATAATAATAATAATAATTCTAATATTCTTTAAAAGTTCTTTTGTGCAAGAAAGGGCTAGGCAATACAGAATAAATATAGGTCATTATATTAGTACTGTATATAGACAACTATATATAGTGAAAAATCCTGTAGATTGTCCCTTTCCTCCATGGCATGCAAGTAACTCCTGAAAAAGTTATGTGTAAATCTAATTAAAAATGGACCAAACCTGGGAAAGCTCTTTGCAGAAGAACATTGAAAGGCCTTCCCTTCTCTCTTATGTTTTGGGAATTTGCGGGGGGGGGGGGGGGGGGGTCAAGAAGAGAGTTGAAACTCAAAACCACTCATCTATCTCTATTCAAAACACCACTGCATCATGACAAAGACATCATGCTCTGGAATGCCAACCCATCTTCTATTTCCTGGGAAAATGGGCTTCATAGTGGCATAAGCTAAGCCCTATAGGTAATATACACAAGAAAGGCTCTACATAGGAGAATGAATGGGAAACATGGGCAGGATACAGACCACCCATAAAGGGCAGTCTCCTGCCGTCCTGGTTTGCTGCACGAGGGAACTGCAGTGGACAAACTGTGCAGCTCCCTCGTGCAGCAAAAAGAACCCGCAAAAAGCGGGTTCTTTCTGCAGCGCTGTTGTGACACCACAAGGTGCCAATGGTGCACTTTCAGCGTCACAAAGGTGCCAGGACATGCAGATGCTATGCATCGTCATGTCAAAATGGTGGCGCCCATATGTACAGGGTGCTGCCATTTTGACTGTAAAGTTGAGGGCAGAGAAGTGTCAAATTAGCAATCTGTAAGCTGCTCTGAGAGACTCTGGCCCAAAACAAACAGGCCTGAAAGAGTGGTGTGCAGCCATGCTTGTGCCAATTGCAAAGGGGCCACAGCAGCAGCAACCACACATGTCCAGCCCCAATCCAGGCCTTTGCTGGAGCTCAGAACAAGGCCACCAGAAGGAGCAGATCCTATCCGCTCTTTCTTGGCCCAGTTCTTCCTGAATGGCATGGTGTTGGCACAACGTGTGACCACATTTGGGATGTGCATCATCTGAACACTATGTGCAAAATTCAGTCAGAATCTGCATCACTTGGCCCATGTGTTATGAGCCTTTGTGGCTGAAGAGCAGGGTATAAATACTCTAAATAAATATAATAAATGCATTACATAAATTCAATTCATTTTTAATGCTGACTTTAAAACAAAGCCTAGGAAAGGTATCAAAACAGGATTAAATAAATTTAAGAATGGAAAAATGATACATTGAGAGAAACAGAAATGGTCAAATCAATCCATCCTTCTATTAACCATGATACCAAAATAGAATCTTTCTCTTTAGATATTGTATAAAGAACCAAAGAAAAGGGAAAGACCTAGGCCAGCGCCTCTTTACTCTGTTTACACCATACAGAACCTTCTTTACTACCTTCAAAATAGGATAGCATCCAGTATAAGTCTTTTAAAATTCTTGACTACAACCTAATTCATATTCCCTAGCCCAAGGATACTGAATTTTGGCCTGCACCAGTATGTTTCATTGCTCAAGGCTATTAAATTGAGGATGAATGGTTGCAAGAGAGCATGAGGGTGAGTGTTTCCTATGTCTGGGAAATAGTCTACATGTCCTGGATGAAATTGTCCTCTCTCTGAAGAACCACATTTTCAGTCTAGGTCTAATCCCACCTCCATCTATGGAGTTTACTGCACTCTAAATAATGTGACTTATCCCTGATGGGATACAGTCGCATTTGGGGTGAAGCATGGGTATTTTCACACATGAAATTGCTGCCATTGTGTGACTGCAACCCAGGTCATAGCTGTGCTTAGCCAGTTACTTTGCAAAAATGGGAGCTTTCTATTTTTACAAAGCAGTCAGCTGAGCATGACTGGGACCCAACCTGCAGACAACCGGTGGCAGCTGTGGTGATTTTACATGTGATAGTACATTCATTTAACCCCAAATGCAACTGTATCCCTTTGGAGATAAGTCACATTATTTAGAGTGTGATAAACTCCTTTGTCTTCAGTATCATTTTATGGCTTTGTGATGGTTTGTATATCAGTTGTGGCTGTTCTTGGGCAAGGATTGCTTGGCAGTAGCAGTCTAGGCACTGCACTGCTAGGTAGACTCAGGGTTGTATCACAACAAAGAGATTTATGGCATATTAGGCATTCTTTACTGCATGTCAAATAACTTTCATTTGTCACTTTGCATGACCAAAAGATTCACTTCAGCAGGCAAACTTGTACAAAGTGTGATGAAAATGGAACAAAAACCAAACAAATTTACAGATAGATAAAACCAGAATGGATGAAGAGGAATAATCTGAAGAATCTAAAATGTATTTCCTGAAGGTTTATATTTTTCACTTTCACAGAGAGACTCCCCCCATCCAATGATGATTCTTTCTCACAAATCTTGGGTAATAAGCCTTCAGCAACTAATGTGCAAACCTTATATTATATTAAGCTGCATATAAAATAATCACAGACTATTTTTGCCTTTTATTGCACTTAGTCTATGGGTATCACACTCATATTTGTCAACTGGGGAAAATGTTTAATACATTTAATGAAGTGAACTGTAAGCCAAAAAACATTTGGGTATATTGTGCAGTTACCTGGAACAAGGTCATTTCTGTTGGCCTTGAGTACACATATATTTCCATTGTTACATAGCCGAGACAGGAATTTTTTCTGACTTCCTGGTAGGTACTGACTATCATTCCAGGTAAAAAAGTTTGCAAACAAAACAGAAACCTTGGTGGAGTGCAGTTCTAGAGAATTATGTCTTTGCTTCCAGGGTTTCAAGCCTCCTCCATCAGTTTCTCATGTGATGCAACTCAATTATAAATGAGACTCACATTTACTTCAATGTGATTATCAAAAACAGTTGACAGTTCCTCCCCAGCCTAGTTAGATAGAGCTGGTTATATTATATCACCCTGGACATTGGCTCCCCTTGCCCCTTTTACTCACTAATCCTATTGCTTTAGTAGATTTCAGGTTTGAAGATGTCAGAAACAAATTTGATTTAAAAAACACAAACCAAATGAACTCTACAGCAAGCCTGTTTGTACAGCTGAAGTTCTGTGGAAGAAAAACATTGAGAAAGAAACAGTGACATCACTGGAGAACACTCCCTATGGTAATAATATGTTGAGGCACTGAGCGGGCGTCTATGAAAAATATATGTATTGTATATAAAGAGATATGTTTACAGAAACACGAGTAGAGGAGCTCTTATAAGGGAGTCCAGTCTCATTCTTCCTAAAATTAAATTCCTTCCTATCTTGGAGCAACAACGATTCAGCATCCATTCCCATCTGGTGGCAACAAGAGGATTTGGGTAATGCACTCTGTTTTATTAAGAAAGGTTTGCACATTAGTCGCTGAAGAAAGACCTGCAGTTGCATTGTTGTCACTGAAATAACTTGTGAATTTCTCACAGCTAGCCTACAGTTGGTCTGGTGTCTGTGGATGCTTTTGTTTAAACAGATGAGATGCTCTATTTAATTGGTAGAATGCATATTTCTTACTTAATAGGATGCATTTTTTTTAAAAAAATGGCTTATAAGGAAAAAGAATGATGCCACTTCTTTCATGTATTTAGAAGGTTTTTGTCATACAAGCAATTTTTAGTAGCGAGGTTCATATGAATCCTCCTCAATAGATGACTGGCCATCCATGGGCATGAATTCTCTGCATGCTTACAGTGGTACACATAGCACTCCTACCCTCAAGAAGGAGAAAGGCTGCTTTTACCCATTAAAGGTGCCATCTCAAGTGTAAGAAATATCCATATCACTATCTGTATGCATGGAGAACTCATTTTCATGAATGTCTACCACGTGTTCATTAGGGAAAGTGTAGTTGGGCAGATGGTTTTAGTGGTAGATGGACTTGCCTTGGAGTCCCATGACTTGCTGTGTGTGATTTTACTGAAGGGGTCACATAGAATGTAGAAATAAATGCTAGATGTCTGCAAGCATCACTGGGATAAGTTTTTATTGAATTCACTGATCTCATACACAACACTAGTAACAAATGATTACCAAATGGTAGAAAGGCAGGTTTGTTCATTCTAGTTTTTAATAATGACTTTCCAAATTGTACACATGAAAATGATGGAAAGAACTTGAGAATTAGATAATGCAGATGTGGAAAACCAGTGAAACCACAGCTCTGTCCATTCACTTTTATCCACTGAGGCTTTGGATGCTTAGCTCTTGAAGTTCTTGATCTATGGTTGGATTCACATTGCAGAAATAATCCTGTTTGACACCATTTTAACTTCCATGGCTCAGTGCTATGGAATTCTGAAAACTGAGAGACATTTAGCCTTCTCTGTCAGAGAGCTCTAGTCCTACAACAAACTGTAATTCCCTGACTCCCATAGCATTGTACCATGGCAGTTAAAGTGATGTCAAAGTGGAGTATTTCTGCAGTGTGGATGCAGCCTAAACTGCACTACAAAAGAATGCTGTTTGACACTACTTTAACTGCTATGGCTCAATACTATGGAATCCAGGGATTTTCAGTTTGTTGTGACATCAGAGCTCTCTGACAGAGAAGAATAAATGTCTTACAAAACTACAAACCCCATAATTATGTAGCATTGAGCCATGGTAGTTAAAGCAGTGTCAAACTACATGATTTATGCACTGCTGATTAGACCCTAGTTTTGAATCTCTTTATATTAGTGATGGAAATAAGGATTACAAATATTCAAACAATGTATGAAGACAAAAGGTTTCCTAAGTGCCAAGAAACCCAGCAAAGAGAATCATATATAGCAGAAGAGCATTGCATTTGGGGATGAAAACATGAACTAGAAACCCATGTAGGTTTTTTGTGCAGAAAATGGAATTCTCTGCTTTTCTGTCACAAGACACAAGGTATAATTAAAGAAGATCACATTTGTGAATTATAATATTATCTATTGAACCTCCTAAACTAATGTGTAATTTGGTACTTAAATTATCCACTGGCTAAAAAGTTCTTGGCTTTTTTAAAAAAGACTTTATCAAAATGCTATTTAAATCCATATTTTGGGAGGAAATACACTTATAATAATTTTAAAATCTCTTTAAACAATGTTCTGGGGTTTGTAGTTTAATATGGCCTAAGAGCTCTCTGGCTGAGAATTCTAAATGCCCCTTCCTAAATTGCAAATCCCAGGATTCCACAGGAGGTGGCCATAGCAGTTAAAGTAAAATAACAGTGCTATAAAAGCATACTGTGATGATGTCCTTTGATGGGACTTACTCATAGGTAAATAGATACAGGACTGCAAAGAAATAAAGAAGGTAGTTGTTAAATGCTATAGCCTTGTATGGACTTGCTTCCATGTCAAAACATTTTTGGCCATCTATCTGTCAGAAGGTACCGCAGTTTTTGAATTAATTTATGTGCATGTATTCATTCAATTATGCTTGCCCTTCTTATCAGTTCTCCCTCTAGGAAACTTGTTATCCATGCAAAACTAACTGATGCCATTTTGTTCAAATATAGATTCAACATGTGGCTACTTTTCCTGGTGGGGTGCACAACCCAAGGAATATTATCTTCCAAAGGACTAGAACCCCCAAAAGGAACTGTGAATCCTGAAGCATACATGAACATAGTAAGTTGTAATTGTAACTGTAACTGTCATGGTGATAATGATGATTTTGCTGGCCGTAATGTAGAAAATCTATAGATGTTTGCAGTTAAATCAACCATTACAAATGAATCTTCAGCACTCTAGTGGGGGATATAGGACTACTGGCTTTTATAAACTTATCTCTATTAGAAGTAACAAAGAATAAAGAGGAAAAGCAATGCTATGTCAGGAAAGGGGAGAAGGAGCGCAGAATGAATACAGACTCATCTTAATTGATTATTTTGTTTGATATACATATTAAATACAAAAAAATTAATGTATGCACCGTATGTGCAGGACTCACCTTACCATCAGGTAGTGAATGGAATGGCATGGGGGCAGTTGCAATGACTCACTTGTCTGTCGCTCCACTCTTTTGGAGGGCAGGGCTGGCAATGCCATGCAGCCTAATCTGGGCTGCCTTAAGCCAGTGTTAAACTAGGATCCCACAGTGCACTTGCCTTCTGTAGGTGGTATGGGGGCAGGGGAGCAGATATCTTCTTCCTCAGCTCAGGTAGCAAAAGGTTTTAGACTGAGTTTGTCTGTCCCCGATGATGACATGGGAAAATCTCTATATGAGTTTCTTTCCCCTTCTAAGATGTGTTTCCCATGTATAAAGGCATAACATTAAATAGCTAGCTCTTATCTTTTCAGTTCATTTTCTAATATGTTTATTTTCTGCTTTTGAGAATTTTTTTTAAATTAAAGAGGCTTCTACCTGGACATTGATTTATTAGCAATGGAACATTCTCTGCCAATTTAGAATTAAAATAACTAACTACGAGGCATTCTACTTTTACCAATTCTATATCAAAATATGAACACTCCAAAGTTGGAGTGCTGAGACATTTCCTAAGCTTTCCAAAGGGGTTGTGCAGACCGCCAGTTCAGGGTTGTGGCAACCGCATGCTGCAGCCCCAACACGGCCTTTGTGGCTCCTTTTTGCACCCTGGAAAGGGTGCAATAGCAATGGCACCACTCCTCTGGTGCTGAGTCTGCATGATGCAGCACCAAAGGACTGTTGTAAAGCCTTTACAACAGTCCTTCGGTGCTGCATCATGCAGACTCAGCACCAGAGGAGCGCCATGATGTGGCATGCTATGTGGTATAGTGTGCACCATCACACTGCCCTGGGGCGGAGCTAGGCTGTGCATCATATGGATGCTACACCCCTTTTTTTATTTAGGCATTTATATCCCGCCCTTCAGCCCTAATGGCTCTCAGGGCGGCTTACAATTATTGTTTTTAATCAGACAGTTCCCTGCCCTCAGGCTTACAATCTAACTCCTGACTCCGCCCCAACCTGGCCTTTCCCACCGGTGTGCACAACCTCCTAGTCTCCTGCCAGGAGGTTAGGATCAGAGAAGCAACAGCTACTGCTCTTTTTTTCCCCTAGGTTCTCTTCTCTTGAACAATCTCATTTTGCTTCCATTGTAAACAATTAGAAAGTGACATTTAGCTCATCTCCAAACTGGTCTTAATCCCCCTCCCATGCATACACAGACAATATTGTAGTCATGTGAAGAAGGATTGAAAAGGCTTTGGATTCCAAATAACCAAAGCCTCCACTATTTGTCTACACCAACCAAGACGTTCAGCCATGCAACATGGAGAGAAAAGAATTGTGGATGTTTCTGTAGCAGCAGAGAGTTCACATCTGAGCATCTGAAGTCAGAACAGAGCTTGGAACATTAGCTTGGAGAATTAATTTCAGAATGTTAACCATTAGAAGTTATGAAGTTAATTTTTACCACTAATATTAATACTAAAAATAACAGTAATACTAACACATTTTCATTTTGTTAAAAATTATTTAACTGTAGTTAATAGTTCTAACCAACCTACTGAAGCAGGTGATGGGTAGAAAGCATAAGGAGGGATGGGAAGAAATGCAGAAACAGAGGAAGTTTGTGTGTGACAGGGAAAGGAACATTTCCACTTAATAATTCTAGCAATGTGTGAGCAATAACAGATATACAAAAGAAGAATAAAGAAGTTCATGTCAACTTACCCCAAATGTTAATATGCAATATAATAAGATACAACAGAAATGCAAATAAAGCAATAGAGGAGAAAAAAAGGAAGTCTCAACACACACTTTATGTATAGAAATTCTCCAACAGCCTCAGCATGTGCTAATGTTGCTGAGGGGAACAATAGCCTTTCAGGCCTAAAGGTCCTGGTGTTGAAAAAAACAACTGGACTGCTTAAAAGTCTATTAAACAAGGAAGTCACTTCTCACAGATCCCATTTTATGTCAGGACATATCTCTCCCCCCCCACCGCTACTGTTCTTCCATTATTTTCTGATTGAGCTTCCCAACTGGTACAGCCAACACATTAGCCAACCTAAGAAAAGAACTACGTGTTACATTTCCTCTAATCTTTCTTTTCCTGTGGACTTTCTGTTTTCCTGAATCTGGCAGAACTACCCATCCTAATAAATTCTAATATTCTAAAATGAGTGAAACTGTTAAAGCATAGAACTGACTTTAGTGTTAATCAAGCAATCTAATGAGTTTAGTTACACTAGAGGAAAAACTAACAATTTTTAAAATTAGTTAATTAACTAGTTGTTTCCAGGCTCTAAAATGGGAAGTTTGTCTCTGGTCTTGCGTGGGATGTGGGGGTCCCAGAGACGACAGAATAGTGATGTCAAGATATCTTTCTACCAAGGAAATATTTCTGTTTTCACTTCCTTCCTATCACATTTTAAATTCTAAGTTTGCAGAAAAAGAAAGAAATTTCTATTTCATATTTCCCAAGGCTCTACTAATTCTTTGTTGTTAATAATTATGGAAAAATATCTCCAAGATAATTCATCGGTAATTGAAAGGTAAGATAAAAACATGATGGAATTAAATGTATGTGCCTCTCAACAGAGTGAGATAATCCGCCATAGAGGGTATCATGCTGAAGAATATGAAGTTGTAACACCTGATGGTTATATCCTTAGTATCAGCAGAATTCCTTATGACAGAAAACAACTCTGGAACGTATGTGAGTAAAAACCCCATCAGGACTGAAAGTTTTCTTAATTCACAGAAGATACTTTAGAAATAGTTGCTTTGCTGCCTATCAGTGGTCCTAAGGAACCTTCATAGTAAATTGCAAAGTTGTGTATCTGGACACTAGCAAGTATGTCCCAAAGTGCATCAGCACTCCCTAGCCAGTGTTCCTTTGTGCATTGGTCCTATTGTGCATAAGTCACTTAGCTGGCTCACCTACATAATAATATCACAGCAACTCCTTGCAAAATATTGACGTCACAAAACTTCTCAATTCTCTTTCCTGCAGTTCCCGGTGCACTTACAAAGATGAAAGTCCCTTACAGAATTCTGCTACTGAATGAAAATTTCTACATATTTTGGTTGGCACTTTCCTCATTTTAATGTGAACTTCATACAAAGAAGAGTTGCATTTGGTTGAGAGTAGTAGTTTAGAAGCAGCCATTCATGTTAGGAACTGTGTTCATGTATACATTTCTAATAGCACTTTCCTTTCATTACACCTAGTTACGCCTTTTCTTTCTGATAAAAGAAAACAGTAAGATCCATCAAAGCATCAAATCATGCACTAATCAGTTTTTCATATTTACATCTAGCTTTCTCTGAAATTTGTTTGGCATGCAAAAAAGGTAAAATCAAGATATAGCTGTAGGGAAATAATTCTTTTTGTGATTCCTTTTGCAGATAGAAAACCAGTGGTGCTTTTGCAGCATGGCTTTGTTTTGGAGGGAAGCAACTGGGTTACAAATATGCACAACAACAGTCTTGGGTTCATGCTGGCAGATGCTGGGTGTGACGTCTGGATAGGGAACAACAGGGGCAACTCCTGGTCTAGAAAGCACAGAAATTTTTCAGCTGGTCAAGAACAATTTTCCAGTTACAGGTAATCAAAAAGTCTCTAGAAACCCTTGGGGAAAAAACACACATTTTTTAAAAGAAGTGTTTCTACCTACTATATTTTGCAACAGGTTTACAGTACAGCTGAATAAAGCATATATTCCTACATAAAGTCAGGTTACTAGTATTTCAAGATTTCCTGTCAAACAAAGACATTTCAAGTGTATAATTTAAAGAACTGGCATGGGATGTTTCACTCCAGAATTTAGTATATGAATGCATGGTTCAATAATACTGTGGGCCCTTGGTATCCACTGGGGTTTGGTTCCAGGACCCTCCACAGATACCAAAATCCATGGATGTTGAGGTCCTATTATGTAAAATGGTTTGGTAGAATAGTGTCTTTTTATACTATGGAAAAATCATTTTTTTTCTTTTTGGATTTTTAAAGAAATATTTTCAAACTGTGAATGGATAAACCCATGGGTGCAGAATCAGTAGATAGGGAGGGCCGACTGTACATAGAGAACAGCTAATATTTAATACAGATTGAGTCTCTCTTATCTAAAATGCTTGGCACCAGAAGTGTCCCATATTTCAGATTTTGGAATATCTGTATTTGCATACACATAATGAGGCATAATAAAGCCGGAAATAGATAAAGGATCTGTGAGATGGTGGGAGGTGTGGATTCCCTCCCTATATTTGCAAGGCTTTCTGTAGTACAAGTATGTACTATGCTACTTGTGTTGTAGCTTTACAAGTTTTGGATTTTGGAGTCATTCTAATTTTCAGAATTCCAGATAAGGGATACTCAACCTATACTAAGACAAAGGGCTCTTTCATACGGAGGAGGCAAATGTCATTAAAACTGCAATGGACGCATTATTGGGTAATAATGGGAGTTTCTGATATTACCCAATAATGCGTCCATTACACTTTACGCACAGGACACGAATGGGAGATGCAAGCGGGGTATGATAATCTCCCAGCGATTGCACTACTATGATTTAATCATGTTTTAATGACGCTTGCCTCCCATGTGAAAAAGTTCAAAGAGAACTGATAAAGAGAACTGTGGAGTGAAATTAGTGCCAGCTCTACCTTGCAAACTCTTTATAACTTTTTACTAAGGCTGCATCCATGGTGCAGAAATAATTCAGTTTTGTTTGACACCACTTTAAGTGCCATGGCTCAATGTGATGGAATCCTTGGAACTGTAGTTTCTGAGATATTTAGGCCTCTCTCAGAGATAAGTCTGGTGCCCTACTAAACTACAAATCCCAGTCCAATCACTAGTCCCAGTTTCTGCCAACCTAGCAGTTCAAAAGAATGCAAAATGCAAGTAGATAAATAGGTACCACTTTGGTGGGGAGGTAACAGTGTTTGATGAAGTCATGCTGGCCACATGACCACTGGAGCCATCTTTGAACAACACTGGCTCTTCAGCTTAGTAACAGTCGGTTACGACTAGACATTCATGTCAAGGGACTACCTTACTTTTACCTACTATGTATTTATTATTAATTTATAATGTTTTATTATTGCTAATTACTTTCAGGGAGAATCTTGTGGATTTGAGACCATTTTCCATTTTAAGTGCAATAATAATTTGGCTAAAAGCAAGTCACTAATACAATGTCAAAGTGTCACATTTAAAGGAACAAGAAACAAGTAATGACCATTGTGTAATTTGGAAATGATGATGAGCAACACCTAATTACTTATTATTTTAAAGACAAACTGTCCAAAGTCTGTTTCTGGGCTATGCATAGCCAAGCTGAAGAACTTTGAAATCCTGCTATAGTACTGTTTTCTACATGAGAAAAGTGTCAGTAGCCTCAAACTAATATTAATAGCAAATTATAATTTATGTTGCAGTTTTGATGAAATGGCCAGATACGACCTTCCAGCAATAATCTCTTTTATTGTGGAAAAAACTCGAATCCCCAAGATTCATTTTGTTGGATTTTCTCAGGGTGCTACTCAAGGTATGTTAAGGATATCATTGTGAAATTAACAAAGCACAACAAAATTTGTATGCCACATGTACATTTACGAGATTAAGGTCCAAATCACACAGCAGAAATAATCCAGTTTGAGACTACTTTAACTGCCCTGGCTCAATGATAGAGAATTCTGGGAACTGTAGTTCTGAGAGATATTTAGCTTTCTCTGTTAGACAGCTCTAGGGCCACAATAAACTGCAATTTCCAGGATTCCCAAGCACTATACCAGGAAAGTTAAAGTAGTCTCAAACTGGATTATTTCTACAGTGTTCTTTGGACCTTTATTATGACTGAAATCCTGATGAATATGGATAAAAGCTAGATACATCTCTTCTGATTTGTAGTTCCATCTGACTTTGTTTAGAATTAGGGATGTAACTTCACTAAGTTTCTTCATGAAGAAAACAACAAGTAATTTTAACAATTATCCGCCCACTGTGAAGTTTTTTAAAACCAAGGACTGTTTCGTTATTTTTTTTTCTGTGACTTTGTATTTGAATATTTCCTTGCTGTTACCCTCCTCAAACAGGAGAGGCGGGATACAAATAAATATTTTATTATTATTTATTAAGCAGTTTTCAAAGCTTATTCACAATTTTGGACTTATCCTGTGAAAACTTAGCACATGGTTGTTTTGCACAGAAAATATTTCAACAAAGTACTATTTTCTGTACAGAAAATGTGGTTTCCTACACAGAAAATATTGTTTTCTACACAAATCAACCATAGGCACAGAATAAACCTTCAATTATAGAAATTTCTGTGCAGGAAACAACATTTTTTTTTTTTGATAAAATGTTCTTTCTACCTAGAATTTTCTCCCCTGCAAAACAACTCCTGTTTTCTGTGCAGAAAATGCTGTTTTCTGTGTCTATGCCAATTATTCCAGAACAGTGAAAAACAAATATCTATGGTAGTCAGAAATAAATTCACTTTGTTGAGTTAACATTATTCCCTAGTTCAGAGGGAACCTTTACTTTTCTTCAAGCCTGCCGGACTAGTCCATCCCATATGGGGTCCAACTTCTTAACACAATGGGTCCCAAAGAGATCTTTCTCTCTCAGCACACCCCTCATGATCCATACCTGAAGTTAGTGACATTGTCCCACCTGATTCTTGCCTTTCAATTGGGTAGGCAAGTTCCAGATAGATGGATCACACTGTAATCACTGAAAGAAGATAAGAGATCTCAGTGGAATCTCAACACACTGCTATATCTGATCTGAGTCCAGAGAAAATATAAGGATTTATATCCTACTTAGTCATTTTTCCCATGGGGACCACAAGTGGGTGAGGTGGCTTCAAGGATTCAGTGTATCTCCCTTCACAGAGAAGAGAAAATCGATGTCAGAAAGAGAGGATTTGTGTAGATAACATCAGAGGAGGGAAGCTTAGGGAAAGAATGGGTCCCACCAATCCAGTAATGTTGTCTGACCAGGTTGCTTGGACCAGGGGGGCAATCCAATTACCAGCATCTATCATTTGACCGCATCCTTTTCCTACTCAATATGTTTTGTATTGACAAGAATGCCTGAGAAAGTGAGTTTTTTGTAGTCTAATTTAAATTATTTTTCTTAGGCTTGATTGCATTCTCATCTATGCCAGAAGTGGCTGAAAACATAAGAATGTTTCATGCCTTAGCTCCACTGAGTACACTCAGGAATTCCCCAAGCCCTTTTGTGAAGCTGCTGTTCCTGCCAGATAAAATTATAAAGGTATTTGATTCATGACTTTATTGAAACTATGGTTAATTATTTTATTCTTACTTTTCTGAGATACATTTCAAGCATGATTTGATTGCTTAATCTTTGAAATCTTGACATGCATATTGGCTCAGTCCAGAAATATGCACTTGTAGACAATTTTGTTTGGTCCACATTTTTAACTGACCAACCTAATTTGTATTTCTCATATGAGTTAGCAGATAAAAATAGAGTTATCTTTGGATTGCACATTTCTCAGAATTTTGCTGTGCAACTGACCATTCATTGAAAAATCTGTTAGAAATTTCTTGGATGGAAATCTGCAAATTATTGTGAACACTAGATAAACAGGACACATGTGAAACACACACACACACACACACACACACACAGAGATCTGTCCATCTGTGTTTGAACTTTAATTAGATGATACAAATTTTTACCTGTAATGTAATGTGATGAATCATTCAAAAAAAAAAAAAAAAAAAAAGCAAGCAATCACTTGCAGCTCCAGACATCAAGTAATGGCCCTATATGTGTGAACTGGCCAACAGTTCCTTCCTTGAAACCTTCCAGATATCCATTCTCATCTTGTTATATTCAGTATAGAGATGGTAGGAAAGATGAAGAGGGAACAACAACAGTATGGTTACTAGATGATACCCCATGAATCTTAATTCTTAATGCTTAATGTTTATTGAATGATTGAACAATCCAGGCAAGAATCTCCCTGTTACTAGTAAACTCTGGATAGTAATATATTATTGAAATTTAAAGAAGGAGAGGGAAAACTGTAGCCTGTGGGCCTTGTAAATCTCTAACACTTTTTGCAGGGGCTTCAAAGCCCTTCATACAGATTTCTAGGAATGCTGTAAAACCTTAAAATTGGTTCCCATGATCTTAGTTTGCCATAAACTGGCCAAAGAAAACAGGAAGAGGTTCACATTTTCAGTCCATTTACAGTTAAAAATCAAGAAATGGAGTCCATTAGGGCGGGGGAAGAATTGGCCCACTCCCCTCAACACTTGGCCACTCTTGATTTAAAGTATTTTCTCTTATAGGGGTTAAATACAATTGCTCTACTGGCTGGTCGACATATCAAAGAGAGAAACCAAATATGTAGATGTGTACAAGACATTCTTAAATAAATGCAAACATTATTTGGAACAGGAATGGTGTGGGAATGCTTAAAAACCATAAGGATATATTTAGTTCAGTTCATCTTTCTTGTGGTCATAGACCAGCACATGTAAAAAAGAGATACAAAATAAAAGAAGATAATAGTAAAAATAAGATAAACAGAAGTTAAAAGCAGTATTTAAAATATCCTTTTAAAATCCAGTGTAAAATCCAGTGTGGCAGGGCAAGATTAATACTAGCCTACTGCAGAGGTCTTGCCTGTCAGATTTTAACCGCAGAATCAGGCAACAATATACGTTATAGCTGGGTTGGTGTCTGAAAGCAGCAAAGAAGTGTAAATTGACTGGTGTGTCCTTGACATTTATACAGTGGAGGTGAGATAAGGCTGAGGTGGATGGCCCTATAGTATTATATGTAGATTTATAGGTCAACCCACCCAAAATCTCTGGTTCAGGTAAAACTAGAGATGTAAAAACCTTTGCTTATTTTATTTCTGCATGCTAGAATAAAGAATTTCAGAAGCTTTTCCCCCCATTGGGTGAGATTATAAGAGCTTTTGCACTTTTTTTGGCTTTGTGGTATTTTTTGTGTGTAAAAAATGTATTTGCACAAAAAAAAACCCGATTGTTTTTGCTCGTCAAACAGTGTGTTTTCTTGTGAACAAAAGTATTTCTAAGGGGCTGTACAGATTGCCATCTTTGGCCAGCCTGGGGGTGGGGTATGGCGACTATATGATGCACACTCTGACTCCACCCCTAGGCCAATGTGACACCATGTGCCACACCACATGGCAGGCAACATCACAGCACTCTAGTGCTGTGTCTACATGACACAGCGGTTGCTGCAGCCCTGATCTGGCTCTAAAAGGGACTGCTGCAGGCTGCCCCTTAGAGGTAGTCTGCACAGACCCAAAGTTTTCTTTACAGCCTTAGGTAAGACATGTATGAAAGATGTAAATGTGATGAGAAACTACGTTGCCAATTGACATGGTATGAAAATTTCTGCCCATCAAACAGGATTTTGTTTGTTCATGGGATTTCATACTTTGTTGCATAAACGCCACACAAACAGTTGAAGGATGAAGTTGCACATCACATCTTCAAAATAATAAATGAATCAGAGCTTATCCATGTTCTCATGGAAGGATCAACAAGAGGACATAACAATATGTCAATAATTTAAATTTCCTCCCCCCTTTTCAAACTGCCTATGCTCACAAAATAGAATTTCAGCATAGCGTGTACACACTGAATGTTCTTGAAAGCCAGGCTTTCAAAAGTAGTTCTGGCACCATCAGACAGTCACCATTGACTCAAATGCTCTGGGAGGTGCCACTGGTGCCAGTGCCATTGCAACCAGAAGCCTCTTCCTCCTGCAGTTGCATTAGCAATCTGTCTTGCTTTTATAGTGTGTGAAATTTTCATGTGACTGCTCCTAGCTTTCCCTTCTCTTTTGTATGGACTGATGCATGTTTGGATGGAAGAAGGAAAATGAATTGAGTCTAGCCATTGCAATCATACCCTCTAACATTTCACTAGGACACATAAGGCCAAGCAACATCACAGCATGATCAAGGTGGCAAAAGTTATTAGTGAAGAAGAACACAGAAACTGCAAAATGCTACAGCACTTTTCTTTTGCATGACTCAATGGGGAAGGACAACATTTTGCCCCTCCACTAGCTGAATTAACTATGTGGAAACTGCTCCTTGCATTTTGAATTTAGTTTGCAGCAACTGAATCAATCAGAGGACAAAGGGGGAAAGGGGACATTTTTAAAAGCAGCTGAAAGAATGGGATGCAAGAGGATTAACTGGGACTGTCACTGCCAAATTGGGACAGTTGGAGGGAATGTACAGTGTGACTGTGAACTAAAACAATGGTTGGAACCTGGTTTCCTTCTAATGACATTTCAGTCTTCTGAGAGCAGAAGGAAGCTGGTGGCTGAATGAACACTACCACTAAAGGCAGTCAAAAAATATCAGGTCCTTCTGAGATGGCTATCAGATGTAATTAAAATGTTCACATTTTATGTAGTTTAGGGCCTTCTCAGCTTCTCGGCTCTGAAACTCTCTTCCTAGGAAGGCCAGAAAGATCCTTCTTCGCTGTCCTTCCATTGCAAGCAAAGGCTTGTGTGTTTTTTTAAAATTCCAATAGCTTTTGATCACTAAGGGTTTTAAAGAAAGAGTTTTTAAGTGAGTGCACTGTTTTTAAATTGCTCTTTATCATTTTTCATTGTATGTTTTAAATTGTGTTCATGTCATTGATAATTCAATTCTATTTCATTGTTGAGCTTTCAATACATTTTAACTGTAGGACATTGATTTTAATTTGTAAGCTGCCTTGAGTCTCAGACATGACATGTTACAGAGATGACCTTCCAGCAAGAGCAGAACCAGAATCTATGAAACCAGCTCGACTTGAAGATACTTGTCTGTTTGGGAACACTGTTTACTGCCATAAGCACATATTGTTTTCCACTGACTTAAGTACATCTAATATTTGCTATTGACCTAATTATGTGTAATGTTGTTGGTATATCTGCAGTCTTTCTTGGGCAAGAGAGATTTTTCCCTGAGAAGTGAAATTAAGAGAAAATTCATCACTCGTATATGCAGCTCTAAAATCTTCAGGAAATTCTGCTCTTGGAGTTTGTCATTTCTTGGTGGATCTAATGAGAAAAACCTAAACATGGTATGTATAAAGTGAAATACATTTTTACTATTTTGCACATAAATGCTTAAATGTCAACTGGCCATCTCTTGATAAGAGAGCATTTAAACACAGGAAAGGTTTGCAGACTAGAAAGCTTATGAATGGAATTGAATGGTATCTTACAACTGAGGAAATCCATGTGTGAATCTTTCTGTCACCAAAAGAATATTATTAAATTACAAGATGGTGGTAGCAACAGGTTTGGGGACCTACCCCTCAGGACGATTTACAAAAGAAATGATCTTTTAAAAGAAGTTCCTTTCCTCTTAAAAAATGAGGTGCCTGTATTGTCTTTTGCAGAGCCGCATTGATGTCTACATGTCTCATTTTCCGGATTCAACATCTATTCAAAATCTACTTCACTGGGGACAGGTAAAATGTCTGAAAGTGTCTGCCAAGTTGTGTTCAGTGAATTTTCCAGATATAATCCGTGTCCAGTGGTCCAATGTTTTAATCAGTCTGCATATCTGAATTTAAGCCCCTTCATCAATTTATGCACTTCAAGGCTCACTGTAAATGTGCAGGAATAGAAACTAGCTTGCTGCATTTTATCAGAAGTCAGAGAATAAGCTAACAATTTATAAAGTGAGTTAAAATTATTTTATTAAATAACCTCTAGTGTATGCTGAATGTACAAAGTTTACAATGTATACTTCAGCATAGCAAAGTATATAATGTATACAGCTCTCCTAAAACATATTGCTAGCTTTAATGCTGAATATTAAGAAAACCAAAATAATGACCATGGAAGACTTACATAAATCCAACCTAATGACAAGGAAATCAAAACAGTCAAAGACTTCCCTTTGACCAAGTCAAAGACCTTGGATCAAATATTGAGCAGAACTGAGAGTGCAGTCAAGAAATAAGAAGACGACTAGGAAGGGCAGCAAAAGAGTGCAGTGGAAGAAATAAGAAGACTGGGAAAGGCAGCAAAAGAAAATAGAAAATCAAATCATTTGAAATGTAGTGCTGGAGAAGAATGCTGAGGATACCATGGATGGCTAAAAAGATTTAAAAGAAAAAGAAAAAGAAATAAGGCCTGAACTCTCCCTGGAAGCCAAGATGTCTAAGTTGAGGCTGTCATACTTGGCCACATCATAAAAGGTGGAGGGCAGTAGAAAAGAAAGGAAGACTATGTGCCAAATGGTTAGACTCAGTCAAAGAGGTCATGGTCCTGAGCCTGCAGGATCTGAAGCAGAGCAGTTGTGGACTGGGATGTGGCTTGGCAATGTCTCATTCATGGGGTCACCATGAGTTGATGTTGACTTGAGGGCAGTTAATGGGTACTACTACTACTATTACTAATAACAACAACAACAACAACAACAAAAATAATAGCTTTATTTATATCCCATTTCTCTGTTACAAAGAAAACTGGACTGGTTTTGTAGCGGTACCCTGAATGTGGAAATCCTTCCCAAGGGACTGGTTTTATCCCTTCTGAGTGTCCAATGAGCACTGAAGACTATGCGATTTCACTTTGATTCTTAAACCTAGGGTGTCTGCTCTAGCTGTTTTAAAAACTTTTAAAAAGTGTTTTGTTTTAGAATTATTTTAAAGAAAATTTTAGTGTGTTTTAATTGGTATTTTAAATACTTCTATCCATTATGCATCAGTTTGGGGGTTCTAGTGAATCAAGGGACAATAAACAAATCCCTATAATAGATATAAATGAATAAAACAGGTAGAGATCCTGAAATGTTGCTTAGTTGACTTGGCGATTGTGTCAGAAGCTCACCAATAATGAACATCAGGGCAGGAAAACCTTTGATATTCCAAACGTTTTTGGACAATTACTCACATAATTCATTATTATTAATCAAGCTGGGCAAATCTGATGGGAATTATACTACCTTGATTTTCCAAATAAGCAAATAAATGAACATACACTCCAATGCAAAATGCATTTAATGTCGTGCCTTATTTGGCTGCACAGCTAGAATGCTATAAGACATGTAAGTGAAATTAAGTTCTATGGTATTTTAGTTTAATCACTAAAACAACATGGAAGAAGCTATAGTGGACTGTTATCCTATGTTATCAGAGGACTACATTTAATGGAATGATGAATCACAATAAATTGATCATGATATTTCAGTTGTTAAGAACTCATTCTCCTTCATCCATTCCTAGATATACAAAACAGGAAAATTCAGAGCTTTTGATTATGGGAGTGGAAACCAGGAGAAATACAATCAGGTAAGATATTTAAGCAACATATAAAACAACATGTAGATCCAGCAGAAACACATGCAGCCTTCTCATTCACTTCAGTGGTAAAGGCTGCTCCAGCTAAGCAAATGAATATGCACTCAGAACTACACTTTCCATAATAGAGGTGAGCAATCAGAGACCCTCCAAATATTGTTGAACTGCAGCTTCCATCATCCCTCATCACTGACTAGATTGACCAGGGCTGATGGGAAGGATTGATGGGAGTTGCAGTCCAAAGCCACTTGAAAGAGCCATCAGTTGCCTACCTGAATCTGCATGAAAGTGAAGCAAGCAGCTTCTGCAAGTGAGGGAACTCTGATTAAGTTAAGTGCCTGTATCAATCCAATGATGCAGTGTTCAGAAATGTCCAGTTTTGATGGCTTGTTTCAGAAGTGAAGCTATGCAAGGATTTTCACTACCATATTTGTTTTCAGTACCACAGGACAGAACTTTAAATAAATGTATATAGGTCCCAAACAGACAGCCCAAAATAAAGCTGTTTCTGGTCACTTTGGAGGTATGCTGTTTAAATGATGCATGCATCCTAAGAAGCTGGAAGCCATGCCAAAGCCATGTTCCAGTCCTAAGGACTGGAGCACAGCTTTGGCAGAATATCTGGCCTCTTAAGATGTGTGTGTCATTTAAACAGCATACCTCCAAAGTGACCAGAAGCAGCTTTATTTTGTCCTGTCTGTTTGGGCCCATAGAGTCCTTTATGAGACTGAAAAGGTTTGCTCATATTATTTCTCTGTTAAGCTAAGAGAAAATTCAGACCTGAATCATATTGTTCCAACGAGAGCAGATCCATTTAATCAATGGGATTTATATAAGTGTTGACATTCAACAACTGATGTAACAGGTCTACACAAGATTCAAGCCACAAAGACAAGAGCATAGGAAACAAGCAGTAATTTAACATTTTAACATTTTCCAGGTTTAACTTAGAAAACACCTCAATTTCTTTCCTTTCCTTTTCTGTTTCTAGACTGAGCCTCCATCATATGACCTAGAACGTATGAGAGTCCCAACTTCTGTATGGTATGGGGAAAAGGACTGGTTTGCTGATCCTGATAATGTCCAAGCTTTATTGTGTCGCATTCGCAATGTAGTCTTTGAAAATAGCCTATCTAATTGGACTCATTTTGACTTTCTTTGGGGACTTGATGCCCCTGACAGACTTTACAAACCACTTATTGAACTGATCAGCTTTCACCCTTAGTTGTAATTCTCCTTCCAACCTTATTATTTTGTAACTTTATTATATTGTTGTTGTTTTACAAAGGAAGACAAAGTGCAGGATATACCTTATGGCGTTGTAATATGTTTTAAACATATTTTGATTTGAAGCACAAAATGCCTGCTATGAATCAAACCACACTGGCCCATCATTATGGTGAGCAGATTGTGTGAGGAGTTTAAATATTTCAAAGATGCATGGGGGAATGTGGTATATTATGTGCCTTCTGTGCACAGAAGAACATTTTTTTATCTCTCCATGTGATTCATGTCAACGCAGGTTGAATTACTATCCATCATAAGGCTGATTTTGCCTCAAAACATTGTCACCCCCCAGGCACAGAAACATGTCCTAATTGTAGAATATCCTCTGAGAATGCATATTGCCCTCTTTCAGCTCTGTTTTCAGTCACTCCAGGTTGGATTGCTGATATTTGGCTTGAGAAGACTGTGTTTGAAGTCTCATTTTCTTCTGAACATTTTTGGTAGATAGGATGCACTGTACAACATTCTGTATCTGATGCTTGCCGATGTGAGCCGCTTTGTGATATTTTGGAATTACAATAGGTTTTGATAAATCTATAAGCCTTGTTTGGATATTCAGCAGCCTGCAATGCGAATAACGTGAGAAGGGGAAGGCAAGGCTGATTCCTGCTACCAGGCCTCATTACCTCCCTCCATAGATTGGAAAGGGCACTTGTCCATTGAGGAACTGCTGTATTCAAGTAGCCTCTGTGCATGTGCTAGAATCCAGGTCACAGTTGTTAACTGCATTGAGCAGCCTATAGAGGGCTCCCTGACATCGAGATTATCCTCCCACACTGGACTGCCTTCAAAGAATATTTGGAAACCACAAACAGTCCAAAATTTAGCAACATGATTGCCAACAGGGTTCATAAAAATGAGCATGTGACAGCTTACTGAAACAGTTGCACTGCCTTCCAGTTTGTTGCTCATTATTGAAAGAGCTGGTAATTGCTATAATTGAGGAAAACATAGTATGCCATTGCCACTATATGACAACTGGTAATGCAGTGACCAAGGATTTGGGGGGCACTGAGTCATGCTTGTTTAGTATTATTCATGGGACAGGTGTTAATACAGTATTTGCTTTATCTAGACAAGGAGTTGTTGTTTTTCCATCTTGCACCACGCAAGGGTCTTGCACCATTCAGAGCAGCCCAGGACCTTAGCTGCTGACTACATTAGATGAAGAAAAGCTGCACATAGCAATGCTGTACTCACTGCAAGAAGAGTGGTTCCCAGTGAGCAATGCTTCATGTATTGACTAGAATAGCCTTTAGGGCAGGATATAAATATCATAAATAAATAAATAAATAAATTTGGACATCCAGACTCAGCCACCAGCCAAAGTGCAACCCAAAACCTTTGCTGTTGAGTAAAATAATAACCCATTCACCAGCTCAAATAGATAAGCAACACACTAATATCTCTACTCACCTGCCCATTCCTCCTAATCAACTATAACATAATGAGTAAATGCAGTGTGTGGCTCCAAGGGCCCCTAGAATAGTATAGTAATAATTACAAGTACTGATGTTTTAATGACCCACAAATTACTTATTGACGGTAATGCTCCAAGTGATGACTTTTACAGTCCTGAATATTTTAGGACCTTGTTATTTAGAGTTGCTCCCAGATAGTTGTTGTTGTGTACCTTCATGTTGTTCCTGACGTATGGTGAGACTAAGGTGAACCTATTGAGGGTTTTTTGGGGCAAATTTCTTCAGACGGGGTTTTCCATTGCCATTCTCTGAGGCTGAGATAGTGTGACTTGCCGAAGGCCACAAATGGGTTTCTTGACTGAGCTGGAAATCAATCCCTGGGCTCCAGAGTCATAGTCCATAGACTCAAGCCACTGTGCCACTGAGATCATATTTGGAGGCATGTCCTGACAACCAGTGAGATGCATTAACTTGAGACTATAGAGTGTTTTTTGGAAGCTACACCTAAGACCCTTCAAGAAAACTGCCTTTCAAAGAAAGCCCATCAAATTCCCTTACAAATGATTTTGTAGATGTTGATTAAGAGATTACTTTTAAAGAACATTTTCATTGTATAACATTTAAGTTTTAACATTATAAATACATTTATTGCTGTTGCACTGTGCTTGTCTGCATCTTTTTGTGTTTTACAATCTGCTATAAATTGAAGATACAGTACTGTTAAATTATTAAATTATGTCATTGAATTATTTAAGAACCACCAGGGATTCAGAAATTAAGCATGAGAGAGACAGAAAGCAAGCAGATTAATGTTGGAAGGAACAATAATGTGTCAGAAAACTGGGGCCAGCAAACACAGCCCTATGCTCTCCTCACAAACTTCATCATCTGTGCAGGGCAACTGCCAAGTAAAATGCATTGATCCTATATGGGACAAGGAGGATCACACACACTATTGCACCCCACCATGTCCAACACCCACTTTTTATTGAATGGTCTAAAACTAAATCTGTGCCAAAAATCACCTCCACAATTGCTTTTTTACTCCCCCTGGATTATTTTGCAAGAGACCCTTTAAAGCAGAGAGAACTGAGCCAGAGGGCCTAAATGGTCTGGTGGGGAATGTGGGGGAAATGAGGGAATGGTGCCATGTTGACCATCCCCCATTTTTCTAAAAATGAAAAGGTACTGGTGAGCCCAGTCCATCAAAAACAGACTTGAGTAACTCATGCAGTCTCTGGGCTACATTTTTCCAACCCAGTACTCTTTCTTCAGAGCTTCTTACTTTGGACAAGTTATGTGTTTACCATCTCATGTGCTGTTTCATTTTGCTTGTTTTGGTTTGCTTTGCTTTATTTATAGTTGTAAATCGCTGGCATTATTTTCTAAGAGCTTAAAAGGCATGTATCAACACAAGCATATCAGATCATGTGTTAACTACATTTATGGCATGTTGTATCAATGACCAAAATAAATATATATCACAAAGGTATGTTTTGATTTATTTATTCATTTATTTATTTATTCCTATTGGTTAGTGTTTTGGTTTTGGTTTTGCCTCTTTTGATTTTTGCCTCTTAGCCCGCGTTAGATATTACCTTACCTTACAAGGAAACCCATCCATCCAAGTATTAGTTTTGAGGGTTTACACAGTATGTTGGGCCAAAGAGACAGAATAGAGATGCTCAGTAGCCTTCCTGCCTTCAGCAGTGGACTTGGAGGTGATGCTGCAGAACCCCTCAAATGCTAAATAGCTAGAGGTTTCAAATTAGGGTAGCAGGTGAATATCAGATGCCTACATATGTTTTTTATACTAAAAGACACAAGGGAGTAACTATCTCCCAAGTATAATGTATAAATAGTGATTCACATATAAAATGGCCTTTATTAGAGTGTCATACATCATCATAATGGCCCCATCCCCTTTAACTTCAGCAGAGCCTGTAGTGGAGCTATCAAAAGGCTAGTTCCCTAGCAGTGCTGCTCATGAGGAAAGGCCTGAGAGACTTAGGGCCCAAATGTAGGCCTGGTACAGATGGGCCTGATGCGGCGTGCTGGCGCTGTGCTAGGGTTACGGGACCGCCCGGCAACTGCACGGTCCCTAACCCTAGTAAGTATGGAGTGTGCGATAATGGCGGTGCCCTGTGCACACAGGCTCCGCCATTATGATGTCACAGCCATGCTGTATCCAAATGGCACAGCGTGGGTGTGATTTGTTCATGCTACCCAGGGACACCCCTTTTCCAGGCCACGGGGAAGAGGCATTTTGCTGCCTGGAAAAGCACCGGGTTGGAGCTGCAGGGGCTGCTGGTGAGGCTGCCCTGCCTCCAAACCGGCAAGAAAAGGAGTGGCTGCAGACGCCCCTTTTCCGCTGTCTGTACCACACCAGACAGGCCAAAATAATGCTCCTTCGGGTCACTTTGGAAGTACACTGTTTAAATGACACACGCATCTTAAGAGGCCAGAAGCTGTGCCAAAGCTTAGGACTGGAACGTGGCTTTGGCACAGTTTCTGGCCTCTTAAGGCACATGCAGCATTTGAACAGCATACTTCCAAAATGACCCAAAGCAGTTTTATTTTGGCCTGTCTGTTCAGGCCCATAAATGCCTCAGGAGCAGCAGAATAGGCTTCTGTCAATGTAGTACACTATAACAGAGGCCAAACTTTGGCACAGGTAGTCCAGATTGCCAAGGTCCAACAGGGCAAGCAAGAGGCTGGGCACTTAAAGGTTGACTCACCAGGTTACAGTATTTCAGGAAAGACTGAGAGGATCCTTGGCTAGCTCCCTGGGAACTCACAGCAATGATATCAGGGCAGCAACCACCAGTCCCGCACCTGCTACTTGTACATGTGATTGCTGAATACATGTGACGATGATCACAGATAAGTGCAAATATGTAGGTATGATACAATCAACCATTTGTGGGAACAGTGAGGAAATTGCTTTTCAAATGAATGTCACTCAATGCATGCTCTCTGTAGGAATGTAACTGCAACGTATTATTGTATGTACAAGTTGAAACACTTTCATATGAATCAGGCAACATGTTCACCTATGAACAGCAAAAAGAACTATGCCATAAGAGTAATTATTCCTTATCAGCTAATTATGTGTCTATTCAGTAAAACCGTAACTTCGGTTTCTGAACATTAGTACAGACCATAAATACGAGGCCATTACCCCCACAAACAATATTCACAATATTTTTCATTCCTTAAGAATAATTTCAGGCAAGTAAGATGTTAAAAAGTAGCATGTTTTTCTTTCTTTTTTAAAAACAAAAAACCCAATGCTTTATTTACAAGGACATTCACAAATGATAATATATGACATCAGATTAACAATGTTATAATGGCTAATGGATCTAATGCCTTGTCTATACTGGCCAAAAACCCTAGACTCAGCCTGTATCCTGTGCAATGAGCCCTCATGTTGCATGCAGTGAATCTGTTTTTTTAAGATGTTAATCTGGTTTGATTAATGAATGAAATGAATGAAATATTTATTTATATCCCATCTCTTCCGTTTTGGGGATTGAGGCAGGTAACAACATTATATAGTACATAAAGATCAAACATTAAAACCCACAAAAACCCTGCCTAACCCTCCCACCCAAATTTAAAATTACATAGTAGGACTTAGAGGGCTGTTTAGAGTTTCTAGGAGTGAACCCAGGTATGTTGGATGTGAGGCCAGATGGATCGGGTTGAATCTGGAATGACCTAGCCGTCCATGCATCTACATACCCACCACATGCTCCAATTGGCCCAACCTCCTTAGTGCTATTATTAGTGCTGGCCAAGTGGCTCCTGCTAGTGAGAGCCTGGCTGCTGCCATAATTTCCTCTGAGGTCAGAATGGGGCACCCTGCCATATGATCTTCCCCCTTTCTCTTTGTTGTTCTTGTTGGTTGTGCATGGAGTACATTTTTCAAGGGTGCATGTTGTAGACCTTGGAAAGAAAACTAAGGCCCAGTTCAGACCGGCACTTTGCGCTGTGCACATACTAGGATTGCATGGAGGCGGAGCTTCCGCATACCCTGCAACCCTAGTATGTGGCAACAGCATCATCATAGCAGCCTCCCGCCTACACGGAGGCCGCCATGATGACATCATGCATGTGCCATGTCCAAATGGCACGGTGTGTGATGTCTCTGCGCTGCCACAGGCCGCTTATAACAGCCTGGGCGTGGCAAGGGAAGGAGCTCCGAAACGGAGCTCCTTTTGGCGGTCACATCATTACCACAGCAACGAAATGGCTGTGGGAACGATGCTAGGGCCTTTCTCCCATGGTTGTGGCTCCAGGGGTGTCCAGGGGCATGAAGTCCCAAGAACACCCCTTTTCCACACCACCGAGAAGCGGCATTTTGCTGCTTCTCTGTAGACTGGAAAAACTCTGGATTAGGGCTGCAGGGCTGACAGTGAGGTTGCCCTGCTCTCAACCTGGAGATAAAGGGGGTGCCACAGACCCACTCCTTTGGGGCAGTCTGTACCGTGCCTAAAAATACCATATATACTCAACTATAAGTTGACCTCATGTATAAGCTGAGGACAGCTTTTGGGGCCCGAATTAGAGATTTTGAGATGACCTGTGGATAAGTCGAGGGTAAAACTCTCAGCACCCTTCCTCCTCCTCCTTCTCAGCCTGACCTCCTCCTTGGGAGACAGCTGAGTTCGGGAGGAAAGTTGAGGGGCACTCATGGACATATGGTATATC
>NC_056524.1:178327614-178451584 GCF_019175285.1 Sceloporus undulatus
CTGAGCTAGCGGAGGAACGTTGAGGTGCACTCACGGACATATTTTATATCTTCCTCTTTCTCCTATGCCAGCCTGGTTTTTGGCCCAATTTTCACAAAAAAAATTCAACATACACAAGTATATGCGGTAATTCAGCTCGAGAAGAAGGGTTGAAAGTAATGTGGATGGAGGAATCAGTCGGTTCTGATCAATATTTAGTAACATATAAGACTTGCTTGGTATCTCTGACTTCTACATCTTTTTTTTCGTTTCAAGAGTAAACACTATCTTCCATTTTAATAATGCTTAATGTCACCACTTAATTTTCTGACCAGAGCAATGTAAATTACAAAATTTCGGCGTGGACTGCAGAGGACGCACAGGCCCAGTCCCAATCGGGTCAGAGCCAAGGTACCAAATGGGACGTCAGCAAAGAGTGGATTTCTCTGCCCTTTTCAGCCGCTTTTCCTCGCTCAGGCATTTCTCCGTGCAGCTTCCTGCCCATTTGTTTTGTCCTAATGTGCCCTTATGTTTAGATTTAAGTATGCACTGTTTGATCCTACTATTGTTGGTATTGTAAATATGTTTTTCTTGGAAGGCACCATAAAGGAAAAGTTTTATCTATAGATTCATTTTTTTAAATCTATATGCAAAAAGTTGGTTGACTATTGTGCAATAAACTGAACTGAGTCCATTTTATGGAATGCAGTGACTTATAAAAGACCGTTGATGCGTTTCCTAGTGTTAGTGGCCTTGTAAAACTGCAGGTAACATTGCTACAGCAATCTATAATGCACCAACTTCATCCTCTGACATCAGAATAATAATTAGGCGTTCCCAATAGCTAACTAAGAATGCCAAACCAAGAATGCCATTCACCACACACATACCTAAAGAAACTGTGCTCAATAATATATCTAGTGTTGCATAGGCTTTTAAGTGCACTGAAGAGAATAAACCACTAACTAGCATGAAAATCTTCTGTTGATGAAATGTGAAAAGGAATCTTTCAGAGTAAGAGTTATGTAGTGTTGTCTACAAGATATCAAGCTCATTCCATTCTGAACACAGCAAGACGACTTTGAAGGGTAATGTTTTTTCTTTATTCTGGTTTGGTTCATCTTTAGAACAGCCTATCCCTACTTTTCATAAGATAAAGTTCTGGCTAATATGTTTAGTTCCCATATTACATTCATTGCTTTGGCAGCTGATTAAAATGATGTAGCAAAATGTGTGATATTTGAACTTGCTTGAAGTCATAAATTAGAATTAAAAGATTAAAATAAAATAGAGGAAAAAGCAAAGTGTTGAAAGGTACAGTGATAGTTAACCCGTCTCTAGTGTTTGAGGATTTTTTTTTTCTTTTGAAGAATGACTTAAGGCAGAAATTCTACAAATCATATATGAATATAAGTCCTATGGAAGTCAGTCATGTTTTATTTCTGAACAGGCATGTATAGATCATTGTTCAAGCTCTATGTGAGATAATGCCAGACATTACAAGCAAATACCAAGAACAATGTGTAATAATCCACAATTCTTTATTTGATATACTTAAACATTCTGCTTACTGTAGAAATTAGTTGTAATTATTCTGAGGACTATAATTGGAGTTAACAACAACATCAAAGGATGTTGTAGGGCTGGTCAATGTAAAGTATAATTTGCTACATATATAGACAGGCACTGAAACCAAGCTCGTTTAGCCCTGACTCGGTGTTAAGAAAATGGCCCACCCTGGCTCACACTCATTTGAAGCCGACCCATTCTGACTCAAGTCTTATACTGAGGTTGAGAAATGGAAATTCCAAAGTTTGTGCCCCCAATGATTACTTGTAGAAATTCCAAAAAAATGGCTATAATGCTTTGTTTTCTCTTGGTCAGATATGGATGTCATTTAGAACATACTAGAGAGAATAACCCTGGCAAATTTTTGAGAAAACAGGTAAATTAATTATCATGCTAATTATCTTTAAATAATATATATATTATAATTATATATATATATATATGAGAAGAACTGGAAAATCTGCAAAGCATAGTGCTTTTTCTAAGGAAATTAAAGCTGCTGCATCCATTTGGAGGATAAAAGAAAGAAAAGAAAGAAAGAAAAGAATGAAAGGGTGCTATTTTCCTTGAAAAGGCATGTTCAAGTTGGTAGCTGTCTTGAGAGAATTAGGCAAGCTTTTATACGGCTGGAGGTGCATTTAGGGTATGTTCAGAACTACAACACAAGACAAGACATCAGACTTGGAAAAAGATACAGTTGGCCCTCTGTATCATGGATTGTTCATCCATGCATGGCTTGAAATATTAAAGAAATATACATTTCAACAAGGAAACTGTGTTTTTGGCCATTTTATATAAGGACACCATTTTATTATGCCTGTATTTAATGGGACTTGAGCTCCATGGGTTATGGTATCTACAGAGGATCCAGAACCAAACCCAGGGATACAATGTTCCCCTGTAATACATCAAATTCCTAAAATCATGTGTCATAATAAATATGGGTCAAAAAGTCTAGGTCTTGAGTGCCTTCACAAGGCACTCTTACTAACAGATCATAAACTATGAAGCATTAATGTGGCACTCCTAGTCAAAGAGGTGTATTTACACTGTAGAAATAATGCAGTTGACACGACTTTAATTTTGCTAGCTCCATCTATGGCATCTGGGATTTGCAGTTTTACAAAGTCTTTAGCTTTCTCTGCCAAAGGTACTGGTGCCTCCCAAAACTACAATCCCAGGAATCTATAGAATTATTTCTATAGTGTAGATGCAGTTTAAGTAAACTCACACTAACCCAACATTATTATGCATTGAATAGGCTATAAAGTGGGTGCACAATAAATCAATGAAATATATGTAACTGAACTAGTATAAGTAAACTAGTATTTAGTTAATAGAATAGCACAGTCTACCTAAGTTTTTCTTAAACTGAGTTAGTTGTGGCACCGTTCCCACCAAATGTACAATGTTCATAGAACAATATGGGACCTCATGTTGAAGATAACAGAAGTGGGAAGGAATATGTTAACAGAAGAGTCAAACATAAACAAGAGGTGGAGACTTCTAATGATGTTGATGTTATTGCCAAGGACCAAACATTTTGACGTTGTTGACAGAGAGAAAAGAAGATGAAGTTTGGATCGATTATAGGCAAGTTTAAATCTATCACTCATGACTAAAGAGGCGGCAGAATTCTGGTGGCGTCGGAACTCCAACACCTTGGATGCACTGATTGTAATCTGGATTTTCGATGCATAGAGGACTGAGGCTGCTTGGTAGCCAACTTGTTTGGTTGATTAAATGAGTATGTTGAATCAGGGTGTGTGTGTGGGGGGGGGGGGGAGATAGTAACCTAGGGACCTAGGTGACTGTATGGGTTGGGGTTACGTGTGGCCCTTTTAGTCTCCCTGGACCTCTAGGAAATTTCATACTACAGTATACATTTCACTGTTGAATGTTTTAGTATTGTTGTTGTGCACTTCAA
Source organism: Sceloporus undulatus (assembly GCF_019175285.1). Classification (NCBI taxonomy): domain Eukaryota; kingdom Metazoa; phylum Chordata; class Lepidosauria; order Squamata; family Phrynosomatidae; genus Sceloporus; species Sceloporus undulatus. Next base: position 178,331,090 of record NC_056524.1, read on the forward strand.
GTCATTTCTGACTTATGGTGTCCCTAAGGTACATTCATAGGTTTTTTCTTTGCAAATTTGTTCAGATGGGTTTTTTGCCATTTGTTGTCTTCTGGGGCTGAGTGAGTGTACTTGCACAAGACCACTAGTTGGTTTTCATGGCTGAGCCATGATTCTAAACTGGTCTCCCGAGTGTAGTCTCAAGCTAGGATTGGCATTGTTCAGTACTTCATTGCATAGGTCTGGTATGTTGGGTTGTGCTCAAAAGGTGATGTGGGAATACCATGTTTCAGCACCTCAGCCTTTTGTCATTTGTGGGGTGTCCACTGGGTTACTATCTCACCCAACATACAAAACTGATTTATTGCTACATGGGTTTCTCGGTAACATTCATTTCGGCTTTGAAGGAAGGTGTTACCATATGCTGTGCGTTACCTCTATCACTTTCCTGCTTCAACACTGAAGAAATGTGAATCCCTTTAATTGTTGCTGGTTTAAACTATGCTGATGAAGTTAATAATATAGAATTAAACTCTGGTAAGTTGGAGGTAATGCTGGCAGTAAGCAGGAAGTTTTTGGCTCGGGGCAAGATTCAGTTGTTCTAGATGAGTTGTCCTGCTTCTCAAAGTCTGTTGTTCTTGCGTGATGTACTCCTTGTTTCCTGTGCCAAGTTGCAGGGTGGTGAGGAATGTTTTTAACAATTCTGTTTTAGTGTGCTCGTGACAATGTTTTTTGATTCAGTCCTGATTGGCAAGTGTCATCTTGTTTAGTTACAATATGTGTTATTGGTGCAATGCAGTCTACGTGGAACTACCCTAGAGGTGTTGAAGTTCAGTTGGTATAAATTCTCTGGCTAGCTGATATAATATGTGATTCTAGGGCTATCTATATCAGACAAAATAATCCTGGCTGCTCCCAGATTATTTGCCTGGATTTCCCCACTCTGCACACTTTGCTCATTAGGTTTGGCGTCACCGGTGTGGTACTCATGGTTCATACCACACACACCCATTTACCTTTCCTATCCACCCATACAGAATCCCTTTTAATGTTTTTTGTACTAATGTGGCTCAGTATAGTAATTCCTGCATTCATTGAATGTCAGTATAGTGTGAATAAACAACCAGCAAATTAACTTATACCTTTAAATTACAATATCTTGCACAACCTCAGGACATTTACATATACATAGGTGTTACTAGACGAGACTCTTAAAGAGGTAACTATTCCAGTGCGACTCCTCAGCTGCCTCCTGTTGCATGCTGGGATGGCAGTTTTAGGAGCTGACCTCTCTGCCTGAGAATTCTAAATACTTCTCCTTCAACTGCCATCCCAGCATGCAAAGGAGGCAGCTATTGAGGATTCACACGGAATAGTACCTCTTTAAGAGCTAGTGTGATAAACATCATTTCGTTTGAGTGGTTGAGTGAAATTTGATAAAATGATTTTTAAAGAAAATTGTAACTAGAGTTTTAAAAAAATCAAGAAAATATGTTGATTTTAAAACATAAAAAAATTTTTAAAAAAATCGTGGGTCCTTCTCTTTTCTCCTCCAATTGAGTATCAGACACTTACACCATCTATTCAGCATTTCTTACCAGAGCAAATTTAGGTCAAAAAAGCAGGGGTTTGAGGAAGAACAATGTCATCCTCTCTTTGGGTGTCACCTGGTTTTGTCCCTACTCTGTGCCACCCTTCCAGTGACACAACATTGCCCCACCCATTACCTTAATAGAATTCGTATGCTGGATAGTGTCTGCATCACATTCTCCTGCTGTAACCCGCCAGCACTGGCGTGAGTCACTCCCTATGAGGTCAAAAATGATGTGCACAGCTTCAGTTAAATGATGCTGGCAACAGTGAGACATATAGTATCATGTGAAACAGCTGCTTGGTATTGATTCGAGTGCTACTCATTTTTTTTGCAAAATTTAGGAACAACAGCTCTCTACACCTTTTATAAGCTGCTGTGACATTTAGCATGGGATCCGACGCCCGGATCTAAGTAAAAGTTAAGGCTCTTAGGTTTCCTTTCTTATGCTTTATCCGCCTCCCTCCCTACCTCCTCTCTTTTTTCTCTTCTCTCCCCCCTCCCCTTCCGTGCTCTCTACACTATATGTTAAGAACAGTCATGTAATTTAGCCTGCGCGGTCTCTGTCTCGCCTGGACGCATTCATGTAGACAGTGCACCAGGTTATAGATGCGCGCGGGTCTTGTCGAGTAGTGTCGTAATGGAGCGCACATTATTGTTATCAGGCCGTAAATCATGTCTGTTACAATCACTATGGATACGTGCCAATATCGCACTACCCAGCAACAAGCCATTGTGCCCCTTGGACACGCGTTTTACACCGTTCTGACACCTACCCAGCTCTCTTTCTCATTCATTGCTACTAGTCCACTTAAGTTGCCTTGGTTGGTCTCTACTATCAATTTGTGCACTTATCCACACCCTACTTCACCTATCTAGTCATGCCCTTTTTTTTCCACTCGTATTTGCCCATAACATCATTAGAACTGAGCGAAACCTCCAGACGGCCCACTTGACAGGTCACGTGAGAGCGGCCTGTCAAAGCAGGAGGGAGAGGGTGTTGTTCCCAGATCACAACTGAATACCGTTCACTCACTGTAGCATTAGTTCCCACTCTCGTTGCTTTTAAAGAGGGGAGAAGAAGAAGAGGACAATCTTTCAATCGGCTGTTTAAAATGTTTAATGGTTGGTTCATGGTTTTAACTTGTTTTACTGACTGGTTTTAGGTTTTTCACTAGTCTAAGTGTGTTCTAGTTGCCTGTTTGCCTTTTACAGTTTTGGTGGGGAAAAAAGGTGAGATAGCCATGAACGAAGAAATGGTTGGTGAAAAATTTAGACTCAGATGCCTGAAGGCATAGGGATTGGCTAGCAAGAAGAGAGTGCCAGGAAGAGAACGGGGGTTCATGGATACATCTTAGGTCTAGGAGAGGGAATTTTTTGGAAAAGGTGTGTCGTGGAAGACAAGCGGGGCTTCATGGAGAAATCTTTGGTCTAGGAGTGCAATTTGGGGAAATAGGAGGGCATGGACAGTATTTATACCGTTGCTAGCGAGGATATGTCGGGAGAAATGGAGCTCACATTGCAGTGCGGAGTTGAGTGCGGTGTTGGGGTACTTTAAAGCACCCTTTAGCAAAGTAACGGCAGAGGAAAGGCTTCATGCATAGTTACTGAAATGTTGAAAAACTAGTCTTGTCTTGGGATGGCTTGAAGATTATGATGCCCTGTTAGCATCAAACTGAAACGTGTGTATTTTTCTATTGCGTTTCTGGAATTTCTTTACTTTGCTGTGTTAGCCACAATTCCTGTTTTCTGAGTCTAGTTGCCTGTTATTGCTTTCCTCATCAAAAACTTTTATGTGTGAGGAGGGAGCCCCCAAATACTGCGTTAAACTTTCATTTTCCCTCCAACAGTGTATTTCATGGTTGACATGACATTCCCTCATTTCAAATGGACTGCCCCTTCTCTAAAACGAACTGGGGTGGGGCATGTAGGTTGGCTTTAGCATGGTTCATCCAATGCCCCCTCCACGTTCTTAGAGTTCCCTGCTTTTTGGACAAACACTAAAATCAGGGAGGAAGGAATTGTGAATTTATCGTGCGTGTAGACAGGTGCTGATGATATGTAATAAAGAAAGGTACGTCTAATTTTATGCTACACAAACTAGCTGAACGTCAAATTAGACGAATGGATTGAGACTCAAAAAGTTTCCCCACCTCCTGTTTCAAATGAGGAAAAGGCACAGTGGTGGGATTGACCTGTCTGCCTCAGGACATCTTCAATGGGGGAGGAACATCTCTGAAAGCCTAGATTTTGTTAATATGAAACCAATTATTTTGGACATTCATTACAATGCTCCTTTATTCTTGCATAAAATGTGTAGGAGGCCGTCTGGAGTCAGTAATGACTGGATGATGGAAAAAACCGAACTCAAATGAATCCAGGAGAAAACGGATGTATTAGTGATAGGTTACCCGGGTCCAGGAATGGCCGTGGTTCAACCTGTCCTGAACGGGGTCACTGATCCCGTGAAGGACTCCGTGCCGGTCTGGGAGTGCTTCGTGATTCGCGATTTCATCTGACTGCTCAGGTGAAAGCGACGGTCAAGAGCACTACTTGTTACCAGCTTCGGTGATCGCCAGCTGCGCCATATATGGGCCCGGAGGGACCAGAAACTGTGGTTACATGCTCTGGTAACTTCGAGATTGGACTTATGCAATGTACTCTACATGGGCACCCTGATATACAAACTCGGAATGTTTCCAATGGTACAGAATATGCAGCACGGCTGGTCCTGGTGTATCCAGGACCAGCCATATAAAACACCTGTACTTAAAGAACTCACTGGCTGACGTTAGCTTCCGAGCTCAATATAAGGCGTTGGGTTGGTTCTTCCCTATAAAGCCCTAAAGTCTTGGGTCCAGGATACTACAGGACCGCCTCTCCCCGTTACAATCCGGCCTCGCACCCTCAGAACATCTGGGCAGCAATTGCTGAGGTGCTGGGGACAGGCTAGCGTCTACTTCTAGAAGGGCCTTTTCTATAGCTGCCCCAGCTCCTTTGAATACGCGCCCACGAGCTCCGCTCATCTACCACCTGGCCCCAACTTAGGAATTTCTCAAGCCCTCCTATTTAGCAGGCATCCCCGATAAGATCTGTGGGCCTCCCTCCTTTCGTGGCCAATGGGACGGGCGATGGGGCTTTTATGCTGCTTTTTGTTTTATTGTTGTACTGATGTATTGGTGTTTGTGTTTTTACTTGTATGTGGCACTCATTGCACTGTTGTAAGCCGCCGTCTTTTGGAAGGGCGCGGATAAACTAAAGATTAATACGATTTTATTATTATTACTATTATTCTTATAATACAGAAAAAACAAACATATACGATACAAATCTACGGAATGGTAAAAAAATATCTTGGATAAGAGAAAGAAAGAATGTTGATGCCTGAAGATACAGATGGAAAGGATTTCAAACCGCCATTTAAACCATTCATCCTAAGCCACAAAACACATTAAACGTTATTAAGGCATTTATGTTTTTAATAACATCTTAGCCCCATGAAAACAAAAAGGAGAGCACACTTAATATTGATGTAAAAATAATCCTTCCCCAACACCCTCCCCAAATCCCAGCACTGTGACTGCCGAATCCCTGATGGAAGTTCAATGTGTCGGTCCAACCATTGATTCTGGGTGTATGGAGGGAAAGGCTGTTTAAAGCCTTCCTCTGTACCAATTAATTGGAAGGAGAAAAGCAACAGAATCCTTCCAATGTGATTTTATTTGCTCATGCATCAGTAATATCTGAATGGATTCACCACCCACCGGGACGCAGCCAAAGTGGTCCTTTGGGGTACGCCCCCCCCTTCCGTTTGATTAATGAAAAGTGTTGTGCTGCTGCGCCACACAACCAAGCCCATTATTAATGGTGGCATTAGTCTGGACCCCCAGTCCAAATTCCTGACTACATCCCTGCCACCTACTGAGTCAGTATGGACATGTACCATGAAGGGAAATGAACTCTATTGTTTTCTCCTTAATAGATAAATTTCAATCTTATGCCAGCATTAATAACCTGGTCCCTTCCAGATGTCTTTCAATTATTAACTTTGGCAAAGCATGATGAAGGTGCAGTGCAACACATCTTGGAAGCCATAGGTTGGGAAGGAGGTCTATGCAATGCGGTCTTCATTAAATATGTGGGCATGATAGCTCACCCTAACTCCTCACCCACATTCAAATGCTAAATTGTGCATGTGGAAGGCTCCACTAAGCACACAGGATTCATGTGTGAACAAGTGTTTTCTCCCCATTTGCACCACAATTATGACGAAATATGTAGGATAAACCCTGTTTGTTATTACACCCGCACCGACGAATGGATATGTAGTCTCAGTCCATGTTAAGTTTTAATCAGAGAGGATTCAGTTCTGTGTATATATTGGTTAACTATTACTGCTTTAGTTATCATGTTTTTTCCCCTCTGTTTGCTCTGCCTCCCTTTAAAAGAACAGAAAGAATATGTGGTGGTATTTGCAATGGCCGCTTAATACAAACAATTGGAATCTCCCAGAAATAACCAGTGAGAAAAAAGCGATGTGAATCCTGAAAAGCCCTCTGACTGTTGTACGCTACGTCGTCCAATCATATTCAAATAGAACCATTTATATTCCTCAGGCTGTTAGGAATAGAGAGCCAGCCGTAGCATAGTGGTTGGCGTTGGTCTATAATCCCCTGCCTTGGCCCTGGAAACCCACTGGATGGACCATGCGCAACTCACACTATCTCAGCCTCAGAGGAAGTTAATGACAAATCCCCTCCAAACAACTCTTTGCCACGGAAAATCCATAGTATCTTGGTGTGACATAAAATAATTAAAAATGACTTGACGTCACACAACAAAATTAGAAATAACAGCACGGATTTTTAATAGCATGCTCTTCAGTGGGATTATCTTTTATAGATTTGTTTTAATTGCCCTAATGTATAGATCGTTTTTTAAAAATTTTTAATTTCATTTTTACAAAAAAAAAAACCCCACCCTTTTTAGTCAAATCTTTGGCAGTGCTTTTGTATGTATTGCTTGATTTTTGTTCAGCTCCCTTGAGTTATAGTTTTTAGAAGGCAGATATAATAAACCGCTGCCTCTCCACCTGGACTGGCAAAACATGAATGAACTCACCCATAGACAGAATCACAAATCGCACACTTATTTTAAAAAAAGCATGATGGAGTATGCAACATTATACATTGACTCACACTGATTCCTAGATTATTGGATAGAATCTGAATTATTTATAGCCCAAAAACCCCCTCTGATAGTCTTTGGTGAAACTAATGACAGTAAAAGTAATTGGCAACAACCATCGAGAAAATTTACCAATGATGGCGCAGATGAAAAATCAGCCTTTAATAATGTTTGCAGATGGGAGCAGCAGTATTTATTTCTGTTCCTGAGTCTAGAACGTGCTTGAAGAGGGCATGGGAGACATGACATATGTTAAATGCCCCCCCCCTGCTATAAAGACGACACGACTTGGTCTTTAATGAGAGAATTTGCACTACTTGAGGATTTATCTGGTCATTTATGGTTCCTTTCCAAATCTTAGTCCTTCTTAACTTTCTTGACAGCAATTTAATTATTTCAGTTAAATTATGTAAACCATCTGTGGGGGTTAACTATCGGGAGTTGCAATGGGGAAGGGCGATTGTTCCCCACTTTCTTACATGTTGGAACCAACAGCCTTAGGAGAAGGAGATCCAGTCTCAGCTTCTACTCTCCGTTACTCGCCTATGTCAGCGTTCCAGTGGTGGTGAGCCAGGCAGGGACTGGGGACTTAAATGCCATGGCATGCGATGAATGCCAAGCAGTTTGAGCCTCCTAATAGCTGCAATGAGGGTTGTAATGGGAAATAATTCTTTTCTTTTCTTTCTTTCTTTCTTTCTTTTTTCTTGGGCATTTGATCACAAAATGCTTTACAAAAGAATTGCCCGCGAAACGTATTTTTTCTTGAAGTACACATTTTGCATATAATGTTGTCCTAAAATATACTTATGTGTGTGTGTTGGTATATTTTTTCTGCATCAATAAATTTTAGAAACGAAATGTGATCTTCTCAGTAGCCTGGGATGTATAGCTCAGGGACCTTTGATATTGTAATTTCTCAGGATCCAATTCCTTCATGCATTCCAAAGTATCACTGGGGCTTTTATCCTTTGTATTGTAGCTACCCAGAAGTCCCGTCTCACTAATAAAACATTATCAGTTAAGCCAAGTCCCGGATTTAATTTTTCTTCTTCCGAGTCCAGGTGATTGTCTAGCAGAGGTATCCCAGGAAGCGTATGAAGTATTGACAGATGATGATATTATTGACAATACAACCGAATTCCTTACGGGAAGAGTCATTTCAGTCAGAGGTATCAATCTTTCTTTCCAACCCAGTCTATCACAACAGTAGAAACTTTACACATCCCATACCATTATCAGGGATGCTGTAAGCGCTTAAGTGTTACATATGCAAAACATAAAATTAAGCTGAAACGCAACTAGCCACAGAGATAGTTTATATGAGTCAATGGTCACATTAAAACACATTTCCTTTGCATCCCCTTCAGCCCATGCAGTTGAATGTTTATTAAAACACAGGTCCTGAAACTTCAGTCAGTGGCCCAAGACTAGAAAATTAACTGAATAACGTACTGAAAGTTGAGGATGTTTTGGATGAATGTGGGAGAAGTTACATCATCTATGGCTATCATCTGAACTGCAGAAATAATCCAGTTGACACATTTAATTGCCCTGCTTCAATGTATGCAATTCTGGGAATTTTAGTTTTGTTGAGCGTTTAGCCTTCTCTGTCAGAAGAAAGCTCTGATGGCACACAAAACTAACATTCCCAGATTCCATAGCACTGACCCATGACAGTTAAAGTGGTGTCAGGACTGGTTTATTTTATCGTGTGGATGCAGCCTGTGTCTCTGTGTATATGTGTTTGTTAACTCTTAGATTGAACATTTTCTTTTTAAACTAACACAGGTCCAAAGCCTGTTGTCTTCTTGCAGCAGGGACTTTTGGGGAAGCTAGCCATTGGGTTGAAAAATATGGCCAACAACAGCCTCTTGGTTTCATCTTAGCGGAAGATGCGGTATGATGTCTGCTGGGAAACAACAGAGGACAAGATGGTCTCGGAAAACACCAGAAATCTAACAGCTGATGATGACGACTACTGGAATTTCAGGTGTTTGAATTGAAAGACGTCTCAATTGAAAAACTTTATATTCTTTCTCTTAAGTATGTTGATTATTGATCATATTGGCGCAGAGCCTCTATGCAATCATTTCTACTGAAGTGATATAAATTATGCCTGGATCTCCTTGTTAATCAACCTGCACAATATTTATTCATCATTTCTTGTAACATAGCAGAGACCTTTATAGATGCTGCAAAATGTAATTGTTCCCCTAACTTGGATGGAAAAGCATAGCCAGCCTTCTTTATCCAGTAAGAAATTGGAACAGGATTGTTTTGATGGTGAGGCCTCAGGCGTGTACTATTTGTATTTGTTCTCCATCGGTTAATGTGAAATTGCAAAAGCCTAAACATGCATGATACATTTAAAGTTATTAACTTACACTAACTTTGGTTTTTTTATTATCTAATTTTGATGATTTCAGCACCTTTCAGTAGTGCTTCCAGACAGTTTAAAGGGCTCCTTATAACTTTCCAATCTCCCATGCATCAAACATGAAAGTTCCAGGTTTACCACTTTTGGATCTCAAATTTTCTCTCTATGATATCACACATAATAATGCCATGCAAGAGGGTGGAAGAGAAGAAATTACATTGACTTGGGTGGGGAGCCGGATGCCTGTCCTGCACTCTCTGTCAAACAGTGATGCACCTTCACACAATATGTGCGAAGGAGTTCAACCACCCTGGTGTTTTTTGGATAGTTTTCATTTATTTTCAGTATTTTTTTAACAACCAGCTTTTTTTATTAATTTTGTATATTTCAGTTACCATGACATGGCCAGATGATCTTCCAGCCATGATAATTTCGTTGAAGAAATAGGCAGAAAAAAACTGTATATTTTGGATATTCTCAAGGATGCTACAATTGGTATGCAAAAATGGAATCACAACATTACCTTCTTGAGTTTAATCAGTTTAGGGGTATAATAAAGGGCTTCTTTTCCGCCAAAGGATTAAAGAACAAAACCTACATGGGCAAAGCGGGAAAATAGAGTGATGTCAGTAGATCTTTCTTGCACTGGATCCCAGATTGTCCCAAAGGTTTAGGCCTATTCATATTGTCCCAACAATGTTGTTCTAGGGTTCTCCATGTAGGGATCACTTTGTCGGTATGCTGTTTTAAATGACACCGCCATCTAAGAGTCCAGAAACTGCGGCAACGCTGCGCTCCAGTCCCTCTGACTGTAGCGTAGCTTTGGCACAGCTTTCGCCTCTTTGGCTTACATGCATCCATTTACACAGCCCATACCTCCAAGTGGACCCCGCAGCCCTTTATTTGCCTGTATGTTTGGGCTCTTAAATTACCAGAATTCCATAAGCACGAGCTATGCAATTAAACCATGTCAACTTTGATTATTTTGCAGTGTGGATGCCGCATCGTAAAAATTTTAAACTGCATTAAAAAAAAAAAAGACAACCATAAGTAATGGTTTGGGTATGGTGGCTCTCAAGGGGGCAAAGATCGTTCCAGCTGACCAAGCTCAAAGTAAATTATCACCTGATGGGCATTACTTTTAAAAGATCAATAAAGGATTGTTTTCATCCAGCATGGCCCATATTTTATGGTCTGTCTTAATTGTAGACACATTATTTTACAAGAAAAAGCCAAATTGAATCACAGGGACTTTCTGAGTTGATATGATGAATGACGTCATGGGTTGGTATGATGTTAACTTCTTTAATACGGGTGCATCGCCCACTGCAGAAATATTAATACAGTTTGACACTACTTTAGCTGCCATGCTCACTGCTTATGGATATTGTAGTTTTGTGATGAATATTTAGCCTTCTGTGTCAGAGAGCTCTGGTGTCCACAAAACTGACAAACCCAACCTTCCAAGCATTGAGCCATGACAGTAATGGACTTGTTAATTTGCATTATTTCTGCCATTGCAGATGCAAGCATAGTTAGAAACAGTTCTCGTAACTACTGTTGTTTGCTTTTTTCCTCCTCAGGTTTCCTAGCTTTTTCAGCCATGCCAGAGCTGTCTCGAACAATCAAAATCTTTTTTTGTTTGGCTCCTGTGATTACTATAAAAGCATGTAAGCAGCCTTACACTGAAACTGTTCCCTCACTTCTGGACTACTCACACGGTATGGGACTCATCAATTGATATGAAAAGACTCTAGAAGCCATTGTTTCAAATCCTATAACACTGCAATGGCTTTCAATCTTAAGGGACAACCTTACAGCATTCAGACTATAATAGATGCCAAGTAGATTTCAGTCATGCAAGACAGCTTCATGTAACACACAACGGAAACAAAATAGAATATTTTATCTGTATATCTAAGGGATTTCAGCTGGATTTTTATTACACACCTGCGTAGAATCAAACACATATCCACATTAGTTGGAAAAATCATTGGAAAGGATCTGTAGCCTCTTTTGAGACTAGGATGAAGGACAACTTGGCTAACATGAGCTTTTCCTAGCCGTGTCTATCTTATGTATATGAGCAAGTAGATAAAGTCTATGAAAGCTCAGCATCTGAGGGAATGTGGAAGTAGGTTCAAAAAAACTATGACAGCTCTTGATACTAACTTTTCTCTTTCAAGTTAGTATGTCAAAGGCGATTGAAGATTCCTTCATACACACATAACACTACAATTTAAAAAAAACGTTCATTGAATAATAATACATTTTATATTTCCACAGTATATCCATGGCCAGTAGAGACTTATACTGTCACGCAAAACCCATGAAAGACCTGACCATCAGTTCTGCAGCAACATATTGATGCAGACATCTTTGGAAATCTCATTTTCTTTTCAGTTGGATTCAATGCAAACCAATCTAAAACATGGTACGTCCAGAGCTGTGAAAGGTGTGGAGAGGGCCTTTTCAGTGATGAACCCCCCTTGTGAAACTCCATCCCCAGACCTACTTGCCCTTTAATATTTGGGATTTTCTTAAAAACTTGTTCTACACTTTTACACCCATTGCGTCTTCAGTTACTGTTTTATTACTGTTGCTAGTTCGTTTTATATTCATGTCTTTCATATTTATTTTACTGAATCACCTCATTTTTAATCGATTCGAACACCTTTTGGAAGGAAAACACTTGATTAGTGGGTGCACTGATGATTAATGATACAAATACTTGCTCATTGCAACTTTCTAACTTGTCCAAACTGAGCCAAACTTTTTGACACCTGTGTTCTGATTCATGTACATAATGGCCTCAAAATCTGCTAGTCCTGATTAAAATAGACCATCGTACCTACTGGATTATCAAATTTGTTGACTCAGTATTTGACAATGCTTGAATGGCGTCTTCTACTCTACTTGGGACTAACCACAGAAATAGAATGCCGTCCATATGTTGAATTACAAAGTGCTATTTTATGAATTGATGAATTGGACGAGTTACTCTGCACACATTTAGCAATGTGTTATGTTTTAATGTGTCATAAAATGCTTTCTTTTCTATTTATCTCAGTGACCTTTTTTATTTAAAGACATCACTATATTCAGAGTCTGGCTCTGATTGGACTCTAGATTCAGACACATCTTATCCAGTCAGTACATCTTTGTTCACAACTCTTCCTGATAATTCCATATATTAGCCTTGCTTCCAGTGTACCGCATTCAACGTTCCTATGCTTTCATTCACTCATTCTATAGTTACCTTAGCTACCTTCCAAAATAAACCTTTCACACTATCTATCTCTCTACTTCCACGCCTCACCACTTGTGGCGTGCTATCTCAATTAACTAAGTCTCACTGAGAAAGGCCAACTGGAAGACTTTACATTAACGTTATGTTTTTCTCAGGCAAACTATCATCCGTATTGCATACAGTATCATTTAATAGTCTGTACGCATATTTCTAGACATTCATCTGCCTGTGTAACTTTTAAGTGTTGCTCTGTTCCTCCATGTTCAGACTTATATATTGTTCAGGCCTGTGAATTTATCAGCTAAAGACACCTAATGAAAAATTGGTGTTTACATACATTCATGCCTACATAACTTGCATGCTGCTGTTCACTGGAAAGCTGCCATAGAGTGGCTTACAGTCCGCAGACTTCTGTTGTTGGGGTGGCCATGCCCTATTGCTCTCTTCCTCAAGTTGAAACACTTTCATATGAATCAGGCAACATGTTCACCTATGAGCAACAAAAAGAACTATGCCATAAGAGTAATTATTCCTTATCAGCTAATTATGTGTCTATTCAGTAAAAATGTAACTCTTCCATTTCTGAACATTAGTACAGACCTTAAATACGAGGCCATCACCCCCACAAACAATAGTCACAATATTTTTCATTCCATGAGAATAATTTCAGGCAAGTAAGATGTTATAAAGTAGCATGTTTTTATTTCTTTTTTAAAAACAAAAAAACCCAATGCTTTATTTACAAGGACATTCACAAATGATAATATATGACATCAGATTAACAATGTTATAATGCCTAATGGATCTACTGCCTTGTCTATACTAGCCAAAAACCCTAGACTCAGCCTGTATCCTGTGCAATGAGTCCTCATGTTGCATGCAGTGAATCTGTTTTTTTAAGCTTTTAATCTGGTGTGATGGATGAATGAAATGAATGAAATATTTATTTATATCCCATCTCTTCCGTTTTGGGGATTGAGGCAGGTAACAATATTATATAGTACACAAAGATCAAACATTAAAACCCACAAAAAACCCTGCCTAACCCTCCCACCCAAATTTAAAATTACATAGTAGGACTTAGAGGGCTGTTCAGAGTTTCCAGGAGTAAACCTGGGTATGTTGGATGCGAGGCCAGATGGATCGGGTTGAATCTGGAATGACCTAGCCATCCATGCATCTACATACCCACCACATGCTCCAATAGGCCCGACCTCCTTAGTGCTATTATTGGGGCCTCCCTGGCCAAGTGGCTCCTCCTAGTGAGAGCCTGGCTGCTGCCATAGTTTCCTCTGAGGTCAGAATGGGGCACACTGCCATGTGATCTTCCCCCTTTCTCTTTGTTGTTCTTGTTGGTTGTGCATGGAGTACATTTTTCAAGGGTGCATGTTGTAGACCTTGGAAAGAAAACTAAGGCCCGGTCCAGACCGGCACTTTGCGATGGCCTGGGCACATACTAGGATTGCGTGAAGGTGGAGCTTCCACAAACCCTGCAACCCTAGTACGTGGCAGCAGCATCATCATGGTGGCCTCTTGTCTACATGGGGGGGCTGCCATCATGACGTCATGCATGTGCCATGTCCAAACAGCACAGTGTGCGATGTCTCTACGCTGCCACAAGCCGCTTATGACAGCCTGGGCGTGGTGAGGGAAGGAGCTCCGAAACAGAGCTCCTTTTGGTGGTCACATCATTCCCACAGCAACAAAACGGCTGTGGGAATGATGCCAGGGCCTTTCTCCCATGGCTGTGGCTCCAGGAGTGTCCAGGGGCATGAAGTCCCAAGGACATCCCTTTTACACACCACCGAGAAGCAGCATTTTGCTGCTTCTCTGTGGACTGGAAAAACTCTGGATTGGGGCTGCAGGGCTGCCAGTGAGGTTGCCCTGCTCTCAACCTGGAGATAAAGGGGGTGCGACAGACCCGCCCCTTTGGGGCAGTCTGTACCGTGCCTAAAAGTACCATATATACTCAACTATAAGTTGACCTCATGAGGACAGCTTTTGGGGCCCGAATTAGAGATTTTGAGATGACCTGTGAATAAGTTGAGGGTAAAATTCTCAGCACCCTTCGTCCTCCTCCTTCTCAGCCTGACTTCCTCCTTGGGAGACAGCTGAGCTAGGGAGGAAAGTTGAGGGGCACTCACGGACATATGGTATATCTTTCCTTCTTTCTCCTCTGCAGCCTGGCTGTCTCAGCCAGCCTGAGGAGAGGCTTGGGGGTGAGTGCTTGCCCTGCCTCCTCCTCCCAACCTGGCTGTCCAAGGTGTAACTAGGCTGGGGACGATGCTTGGGAGGCGAAATCCTGCTTTCCCGCCATCTCCCCACCCTTACTGTCCCCTGAGGGGCAGCCAGGTTGGGGTGGAGGCTTGATACCTCATTTGACCTGTGTATAAGTTGACCCAAGGTTTTTGGTCAATTTTTTCACAAAAAAATTCAACATACACAAGTATATGCGGTATTCAGCTCCAGAAGAAGGGTGAAAGATAATGTGGATGGAGGAATCAGTCTGTCTGATCAATATTTAGTAACATTGTAAGACTTGCTTGGCATCTCTGACTTCTACATCTTTTTTGTTTCAAGAGTAACACTACTCTTCCATTTTAATAATGCTTAATGTCACCACTTAATTTTCTGACCAGAGCAATGTAAATTACAAAATTTCGGCATAGGACTGCAGGGACTGCACAGGCCCAGTCCCAATCCGGGTCATAGCCAAGGTACCAAATGGGACGTCGGCAAAGAGTGGACTTTCTCTGCCCCTTTTCCAGCCAGCTTTTCCTAGCTAGGCATTCTCTCCGTGCGGCTTTCCTGCCCATTTGTTTTGTCCTAAGTGCCCATTATATTTAGATTTAAGTATGCACTGTTTTGATCCTACTATTGTTGGTATTGTAAATTATGTTTTTCTTGGAAGGCACATAAAGGAAAAGTTTTATCTATAGATTCATTTTTTAAATCTATATGCAAAAAAGTTGGTTGACTATTGTGCAATAAACTGAACTGAGTCCATTTTATGGAATGCAGTGACTTATAAATAGACATGTTGATGCGTTTCCTATGCTGTTAGTGGCCTTGTAAACTGCAGGTAACATTGCTACATGCTATCTATAATGCACACTTATCTCCCTGACATCAGAATAATAATTAGGCGTTCCCAATGAAGCTAACTAAGAATGCCAAACCAAGAATGCCATTCACCACACATACCTAAATAAACTGTGCTCAATAATATATCTATGTTGCATAGGCTTTTAAGTCACTGAAGAGAATAAACCACTAACTGGACATGAAAATACTTCTGGGATGAAATGTGAAAAGGAATCTTTCAGAGTAAGAGTTATGCTAGTGTTGTCTACAGAGATATCAAGCTCATTCCATTCCGAACACAGCAAGAAGACTTTGAAGGGTAATGTTTTTCTTTATTCCGTGTTTGGTTCATCTTTTAGAACAATGCTATGCCTACTTTTCTTAAGATAAAGTTCTGGCTAATGTGTTTACTTCACCATGATTACTATTCATTGCTTTGGCAGCTGATTAAAATGATGTAGTAAAATGTGTGATATTTGAACTTGCTTGAAGTCATAAACTAGAATTAAAGAATTAAATAAAATAGAGGAATAAGCAAAGTGTTGAAAGGTACAGTGATAGTTAACCCGTCTCTAGTTGTTTGAGGATTTTTTTTTTCTTTTGAAGAATGACTTAAGGCAGAAATTCTACAAAATCATATATGAGTATAAGTCCTATGGAAGTCAGTCATGTTTATTTCTGAACAGGCATGTATAGATCATTATGTTCAAAGCTTATTGTGAGAATAATGCCAGACATTACAAGCAAATACCAAGAAACAATGTGTGCATAATCCACAATTCTTTTATTTGATATACTTAAACATTCCTGCTTACTGTAGAAATTAGTTGTAATTAATTCTGAGGACTATAATTTTGGAGTTAACAACAACATCAAAATGATGTTGTAGGGCTGGTCAATGTAAAGTATAATTTGCTACATAATGTAGACAGGCACTGAACACAAGCTTCAGTTTAGCCCCTGACTCGGTGTTTAAGAAAATGGCCCACCCTGGCTCACACTCATTTGAAGCCGACCCATTCTGACTCAAGTCTTATACTGAGGTTGAGAAATGGAAATTCCAAAGTTTGTGCCCCCAATGATTACTTGTAGAAATTCAAAAAAATGGCTATAATGCCTTTGTTTTTCTCTTGGTCAGATATGGATGTCATTTAGAACATACTAGAGAGATTACACCTGGCAAATTTCTGAGAAAACAGGTAAATTAATTATCATGCTAATTATCTTTAAAATTATATATATATATATATATATATATATATATATATATATATATACATATATGAGAGAAGAACTGGAAGAAATCTGCAAGCATAGTTGCTTTTTCTAAGGAAATTAAAGCTGCTGATCCATTTGGAGGATAAAAGAAAAAAGAAAAGAAAGAAAGAAAGAAAGAAAGAAAGGGTGCAATTATTTCCTTGAAAAGGCATGTTCAAGTTGGTAGCTGTCTTAGAGAGCAATTAGGCAAAGCTTTTATACAGGCTGGAGGTGCATTTAGGGTATGTTCAGAACTACAACACAAGACAAGACATCAGACTTGGAAGAAAGAATACAGTTGGCCCTCTGTATTCATGGATTGTTCATCCATGCATGGCTTGAAAATATTAAAAGAAATATACATTTCAACAAGGAAACCTTGATTTTTGCCATTTTATATAAGGGACACCATTTTATTATGCCACTGTATTTAATGGGATTTGAGCATCCATGGGTTATGGTATCTACAGAGGATCCAGGAACCAAACCCCAGGGGATACCAATGTCCACTGTAATACATCAAAATTCCTTAAAATGCAATGTTAGTACATAATAAATATGGGTCAAAAAGTCTAGGTCTTGAGTGCCTTCACAAGGCAAACTCTTACTAACAGATCATAAACTATGAAGCATTAATGTGCAACCTCCTAGTCAAAGAGGGTGTATTTACACTGTAGAAATAATGCAGTTTGACACGACTTTAAGTTTTGCAGCTCCATCCTATGGCATCCTGGGATTTGCAGTTTTACAAAGTCTTTAGCATTCTCTGCCAAAGAGTACTGGTGCCTCCCAAAACTACAAATCCCAGGAATCTATAGAATTATTTCTATAGTGTAGATGCAGTTTAAGTAAACTCACATAACCCAACATTATTATAGCATTGAAATAGGCTATAAAGTGGGTGCACAATAAATCAATGAAATATATGTAAATGAAATAGTATAAGTAAAATAGTATGTAGTTAATAGGAAATTAGCACAGTCTACCTAGGTTTTATTGAAACTGAGTTAGTTGTGCACCAGTTCCCACCAAATGTACAATGTATCATAGAACAATGATGGGACATCATGTTGAAGATAACAGAAGTGGGAAGGAATATGTTAAACAGAAGAGTCAAACATAAACAAGAGGTGGAGACTTCTAATGATGTTGATGTTATTGCCAAGGACCAAAACATTTTGAAGTTGTCTGACAGAGAGAAAAGAAGATGGAAGTTTGGATCGATTATAGGCAAGTTTAAATCTATCACTCATGACTAAAGAGGCGGAGAATATGGTGGCGCTGGAACTCCAGACACCTTTGGATGACACTGATTGTTATCTGGGTTTTCAGATGGCATAGAGGACTGAGGCTGCTTTGGTAGACAACTTGTTTGTGTTGAATTAAATGAGTATGTTGAATAGGGTGTGTGTGTGGGGGGGGGGGGGGGGGGGAGAATAACCGCGGGGGGGAGAGGGGGGGTGTGTGGGGGGGGGGGGTAGTGTGGCCCTTTTAGTCTCCCTGGACCTCTAGGAAGATTTCAGTACTACAGTATACATCTTCACTGTCTGAATAGTTTTAGTATTGTTGTTGTGCACCTTCAAGTCATTTCTGACTTATGGTGATCCCTAAGGTGAACCTATCATAGGTTTTTCTTTGCAAAATTTGTTCAAATGAGGTTTTGCCATTGTTGTCTTCTGGGGCTGAGAGAGTGTAACTTGCACAAGACCACTCAGTTGGTTTTCATGGCTGAGCCATGATTCAAACCCTGGTCTCCCGAGTGCTAGTCTCAAGCTAGGATTAGCATTGTCAGTACTTCATTGCAGTAGGTCTGGTATGTTGGGTTGTGCTCAAAAGGTGATGTGGGAAGACCACTGTTCAGCACCTCAGCCTTTGGCATGTGGTGTCCACTGGGTTACTATCCTCACCCACACATACACAAACGTGATTTAATTGCTACATGCGGTTTCTCGGTAACATCATTTCGAGCTTTGAAGGAAGGTGTTACCAATATGCTGATGACAGTTACCTCTATCACTTCCTGCCTTCCAACACTGAAGAAATTGTGAATACCCTTAATTGTTGCCTGGTTTAAAACTATGCTGGATGAAGTTAAATAAACAGAAATTAAACTCTGGTAAGTTGGAGGTAATGCTGGCAGTAAGCAGGAAGTTTGGCTCAGGGGCCAAGATTCAAGTTGTTCTAGATGAGGTTGCCCTGCTTCTCAAAGATCTGGTGTTCTGCCTGGAAGTACTCCTTGTTCCTGTGCCCAAGTTGCAAGGGTGGTGAGGAATGTTTTTACACAATTCTGTTTAGTGTGCTCGTGACAATGTTTTTTGATTCAGCCTGATCTGGCAAGTGTCATCTTGTCTTAGTTACAATATGTGTGTATTGGTGCAATGCAGTCTACATGGAACTACCCTAGAAGAGTGTCTAGAAGCTTCAGTTGGTATAAAATTCTCTGGCTAGCCTGATAACTAATATGTGATATCTAGGGGCTCATCTATATCAGACAAAATAATCCTGGCTGCTCCCAGAGTATTCTGGCCCTGGATTTCCCCCACCTGCACAACTATTGCCATCATTAGGTTTGGCGTCACCGGTGTGGTAACTCATGGTGTCATACACACACACACCCATTTACCTTCTCCTATCCCACACCATACAGAATCCCTTTAGTAATGTTTTTTGTACTCATGTGGCTCAGTAATAGTAATTCCTGCATATCATTGAATGTCACAGTAATAGTTGTGACATAAACAACCAGCAAAATTAAAATTATACCTTTAAATTACAATATCATATGCACAACCTCAGGACATTTACATATACATAGTTTTGAGTGGTTGAAGTGAAAATTTGATAAAATGATTTTTTTAAAGAAATTTTTAAAATATATTTTTTAAAAAATCAATAAATATAATTTTATTTTAAAACATAAAACATTTTTTAAAAAATATCTTGGGTCCTCTCCTTTCTCCTTCCACTGAGTCTCAGCCCACTTACACCATCTCTTCAGCATTTATACCAGAGCCCATTTCTGTCAAAAAGCAGGTGTTTGAGGAGACACAATGTCATCCTCTCTTTGGGTGTCACCTGGTGTTGTCCCCACTCTGTGCACCCTTCCAGTGATACCACTGCCCCAACCATTACCTTCATAGTAATAGTATGCTGGATAGCTGTCTGCACACATCTCCTGCTGTAACCCGCCAGCACTGGCATGAGTCACTCCCTCTGAGGTCAGAAATGATGTGCCCAGCTTCAGTTACATGATGCTGGCACCAGTGATGACATCAGTATACATGTGTAAACAGCTGCTTGGTATTGATTTAGAGTGCTCCTCATTTTTTTTTGCAAAATTTAGAGCAAAAGCTCAGTTTTTAAAGTCTGATTTAGCCAGGGATGGAGTGGATTCAGCAAGTAACTGGCCTCCCATCATGAAGACAGTCCAAATGAATAGGATCTTTGGCCTGGCATCATGTAGACAGGTTACAGGTTACATGGCGGGTGTGTGTGTGTAATTGGCCCATTTGGACATGCCCTAAATCATATCCCTTGGATACTGAAAGATCCGCACTAATTGCCATTTGCTGCCTGAGTTCAGTTCAAAGTTTTAATCTTTAAAGTCCTTAAGTGGCTTGTGGCTATATAAGGAAACACCTATCTTATTATGTCTGTATGCATAAATCATCAGAAGAGGCCACCTACAGAGGCCCACTTGACAGTTACGTGGGAGAAGGCCTGTCAAAGCAGGAGGGAGAGGGTGTTGTTCCCAGATCACAACTGAATACAGTTCACTCACTGTAGCAATTAGTTCCCACTCTCGTTGCTTTAAAGAGGGAAGAAGAGAGGACATATCTTTTTCAATCTGGCTGTTTAAACTGTTTTAATGGTTGGTTCATGGTTTTAACTTGTTTTAATGACTGGTTTTAATGGTTTTCACAGTTTAAGTTGTTCTATTTGCCTGTTTGCCTTTTTACAGTTTTTGGTGGAAAGGTGGGATAGAAATGAAAGAAGAAATGGGTGAAAAATTTAGATCTCAGATGCATGAAGGCATAGGGATTGGCTAGCAAGAAGAGAGTGCCATGGAAGAGAAAGGGGGCTTCGTGGATAATCTTAGGTCTAGGAGAGCATTTTTTGGGAAAAGGTGTGTCGTGGAAGACAAGCGGGGCTTCATGGAGAATCTTTGGTCTAGGAGTGAATTTGGGGGAAATAGGAGTGGCATGGACAAGTATACCAGTGGCTAGCGAGGATATGTAGGGAGAAATGGAGCCTCACATTGTAGTGCGGAGTGAGGTTTGGGGGACTGAAGCACCCTTTAGCAAAGTAAAGGCAGAGAAAGCTTCTTGCATAGTTATTGATGTTGAAACATACGTCTTGTCTTGAGGATGGCTTGAAGATTATGATGCCCTGTTAGCATCAAAATGAAACTTGATGTATTTTTCTATTGAGTTTCATGGAATTTCTTTACTTTACTGTGTTAGCAACAATTCCTGTTTTCTGAGTCTAGCTGCCTGTTATTGCTTTCCTATCAAAACTTTTATTGTGTGGAGGAGGGAGCACACCAATACTGCGTTAACTTTATTTTCCTCCAACAGCTGTAATTTCATGGTTGACATGACATCCTCATTTCAAATGGCTGCCCTTCCTCTAATAAAGAACTGGGGTGGGGCATGTAGGTTGGCTTTAGCATGGTTCATCCAATGCCACTTCACTGTTCTTAGAGTTCCTTGCCTTTTTGGAAAACACTAAAATAGGGAGAATGCTGAATTATAGTGGTGGTAGTACAGGTGCTGATGATACTGATAATAAAGAAAGGTAGTATTATTTTATGCTAAACAAAAACTAGCTGAAACCCAAATTAGAAGAATGGATTGAGAATCAAAAACTTCCCCACCTCCTGTTTCAAATGGGAAAAGGCACATTGGTTGGATTGACCTGTCTGCCTCAGGACATCTTCAATGGGGGAGGAAAATCTCTGAAAGCCCTAGATTTTGTTAATATGCAAACCAATTTTATTTTGGACATTCATACAATGATTCCTTTATTCCTTGCATTAAATGTGCTAGGAAGGAGAAAAGGTATATATACAGAAAAACAAATATAAGAAAAATATAAGAATGGTAAAAAAAAATCTTGGATAAAGAGAAAGAAAAGAATGTTGATGCATGAAGGAGACAGATGGAAAGGATTTCAAACAGACCATAAAGCCATCATCCTAAGCCACAAACACATTTAAAGTTATTTAAGGCATTTATTGGTTTTTATAAAGCAGTTTAGCAACTGAAACAAAAAGGAGAGCAACTGTATATTGATGTAAAAATAATCCTTCCCCAACACCCTCCCCCAATCCCAGCACTGTGACTGCCGAATCCATGATGAAGTTCAATGTGTGGTCCAACATTGATTCTGGGTGCTATGAGGGAAAGGCTGTTTAAAGCCTTCCATTCTGTACAATTAATGGAAAGCACCAGAATCCTTCCAATGTGACTTTATTTGGCTCATGCATCAGTATATATCTGAATTGGATTCACACCCACCAGGGACGCAGCCAAGGGGTCCTTGGGGTCCGCCCCCCCTTCCGTTTGATAAAATGAAAAGTGTGTGCTGCTGCGCCACCACACCCAAGCCCCATTATAATGGTGGCACTTAGTCTGGACCCCCCGTCCCAAAATCCTGACTACATCCCTGCACCTACTGAGTCAGTATGACATGTACCATGAAGGGAAATGAACTCTCTTGTTTTCTCTTACTAGATAATTTTCAATATTTATGCCAGCATTAACTAACCTGGTACCTTCCAGATGTCTTCAATTATAACTTTGGCCAAAGATGATGAAGGTTGCAGTGCAACACATCTGGAATGCAATAGGTTGGGGAAGGAGGGTCTATGCCATGGTCTTCATAAGTATGTGGCATGATAGCTCACCATAACTCATCACCCACATTCAAATGCTAATTGTGCATGTGGGAAGGCTCCATCTAAGCACACAGGATTCATGTGTGAACAAGTGTTTTCTCCCCATTTTGCACAATTAATGGAAAGAAATATGTAGGCATAAACCTGTTTGTTATTACTAACAGCACAGTGAATGGATATGTAGTCCTCAGTCCATGTTAAGTTTTAATCAGAGAGGATTCAGTTTGGTGTATATATTGTGTTACTATTACTGCTGTAGTGATTCATGTTTTTTCCCCTCTGTTTGCTCTGCCTCCCTTTAAAAGAACAGAAAGAAGATGTGGTGGCTTATTGCAACAGCCTGCTTAATACAAACAATTGGAAGCTCAGAAGAAATAACCAGGAGAAAAAGAGATGTGAATCCTGAAATCCATATGAATGTTGTAAGCTAAGTAGTCAATCATATTCAAATAGAAACATTTATATTCCTCAGGCTGATAGGAAATAGAGAGCCAGTGTAGCATAGTGGTTTGGGCGTTGGTCTATAAATCCCTGCTTGGCCATGGAAACCCACTGGATGACCATGAGCAACTCACACTATCTCAGCCTCAGAGGAAGTTAATGACAAATCCCCTCCATACAAATCTTGCCAAGAAAATCCCATAGTATCTTGGTGTTGACATAAATAAAAAATGACATGAAGTCACACAACAAAATTAGGAAATAACAGCAAGGATTTTTAATAGCATGCTCATCCAGTGATTTATCTTTTTATAGATTTGTTTTAATTGCCCTAATTGTATAGATAGTTTAATTTCATTTTTACCAAAAAAACCCCCTCTTTTTAGTCAAATCTTTGCATGTGCTTTTGTATGTATTTGCTTTGATTTTTGTAAGCTCCCTTGAGTTATAGTTTTTAGAAGACAGAATAATAAGCCGCCGCCTCCTCCTCCAACTGGACTGGCAAAACATCTGAATGAACACACCATAGACAGAATCACAATAGCACACTTATTTTAAAAAAGCAGGATGGAGTATGCAACATTATACAGTGATATCACACTGATTCTTAGATTATTGGATAGAATCTGAATTATTGATAGCCCCAAACCCCAGCTGATAGTCTTTGAAACTAATGACAGTAAAAGTAATTGCAACAACCATCAGAGAAAAATTACAAATGATGGAGCAGATGAAATCAGCCTTTAATAATGTTTGAAGATGGAGAGCAGCAGTATTTATTTCTGTTCCTCTGAAGTCTAGAAAGTGATTGAAGAGGGCATGGGAGACATGACATATGTAAATGCCCCCCCCCCATGCTATAAAGAAGCACGACTTGGTATTTAATGAGAGAACTTTGCACTTGAGGATCTTATCTGGTTCATTTATGGTTGCTTTCCCAAATCTTAGTCCTTCTCTAATTTCTTGACAGCAATTTAATTATTTCAGTTAAAGTTATGTAAACCATCTGTGGGGGTTACCTAGGGGAGTTGCAATGGGGAAGGGAGATTGTACCACTTTCTTAAATGTTGGAAACAGCCTTAGAGAAGGAGATCCAGTCTCAGATTCTACTCTCCTGTTACTTCGCTCATGTCAGAGTTCCAATGGTGGTGAGCCAGGCAGGACTGGTGGACTTAAATGCATGGCATGGACAGAGTGAAAGAGAGTTTGAGCCTAATAGCTGCAATGAGGTTGTAATGGGAATAATTTCTTTCTTTTCTTTTCTTTCTTTCTTTCTTTCTTCTTGGAGCATTTTGATCACAAAATGCTTTACAAAAGAATTGCCCTGTAAACGTATTTTTTCTTGAAGTACACATTTTGCATATACATGTGTCCTAAAATAAATATGTGTGTGTGTTGGTATATTTTTTCTGCATCAAATAAATTCTGAGAACTGCAATTGTGATCTTCTCAGTAGCCTGGGATGTATAGCTCAGGACATTTTATATTGTAATTCTCAAGGATCCAATTCCTCATGCATTCCAAAGTATCACTGGGGATTTTATCATTTGTATCTGTAGCTACCCAGAATGTCCCTGTCTCACTAAAAAACATTATCAGTTAAGCCAAGTCAGGATTTTAATTTTTCTTCTTTCAGAGTCAGGTGATTGTCTACAGAGGATATCCCAGCGAAGAGTATGAAGTATTGACAGATGATGATTATTATTTGACAATAAACAGAATTCCTTACGGAAGGAGTCATCTTACAGTCAGAGGTATCCAATCTTTCTTTCAAACCCCAGTCTATCAAAACAGTAGGAAATCTTTAACATCCATACCATTTCAGGGATGTGTAAGTGCTTAAGTGTTACATATGCAAACATAAAATTAAGCTGAAAAGCAACTAGGCCACAGAGATAGTTATATGAGTCACATGGTCTACATTAAAAACACATTTCCTTGCATTCCTACTTCAGACCCATGCAGTTGAATGTCTTATTAAAACACAGTCTGAAACTTTCAGTCAATGTGGCCCAAGACTAGAAAAATTAACTGAAATAAAGTACTGAAAGTTGAGGATGGTTTTGGGATGAATGTGGGAGAAGTTAATCATCTATGGCTACATCTGAACTGCAGAAATAATCCAGACTGACACCACTTTAATTGCCCTGGCTCAATGATATGCAATTCTGGGAATTGTAGTTTTGTGAGACATTTAGCCTTCTCTGTCAGAAAGCTCTGATGCCACAACAAACTAACATTCCCAGAATTCCATAGCACTGACCCATGACAGTTAAAGTGGTGTCAGACTGGATTATTTTTATAGTGTGGATGCAGCCTGTGTCTTTGTTATTGTGTTAACTATTAGATTTAACATTTTCTTTTTAAAATAACACAGGTCCAAAGCCTGTTGTCTTCTTGCAGCATGGACTGTTTGGGGAAGCTAGCCATTGGGTTGAAAATATGGCCAACAACAGCCTTGGTTTCATCTTAGCGGATGCCGGTTATGATGTCTGGCTGGGAAACAACAGAGGAACAAGCTGGTCTCGGAAACACCAGAATCTAACAGCTGATGATGAAGACTACTGGAATTTCAGGTGGTTTGAATTGAAAGAAGTATCAATTGAAAACTTTATATTCTTCTCTTAAGTATGTTGATCTATTGATCATATTGGCGCATATGCCTCTATGCAATCATTCTACTGAAGTGATATTAAATTATGCATGGATATCATTGTTAATCACACCTGCAAATATTTATTCATCATTCTTGTAACATAAGTAGAGACA
This sequence comes from Sceloporus undulatus, assembly GCF_019175285.1. Taxonomy (NCBI): domain Eukaryota; kingdom Metazoa; phylum Chordata; class Lepidosauria; order Squamata; family Phrynosomatidae; genus Sceloporus; species Sceloporus undulatus. The sequence goes on from NC_056524.1 coordinate 178,356,924, forward strand.
TTTATAAGAATGCTGCAAAATCGTTAATTGTTCCCTATACTTTGGATGGGAAAAGAAATAGTCCAGCCTTCTTTATCCCCACGTAAGAATTTGGAACAAGGATTGTTTTTGAGGGTGAGGCCTCAGCGTGTACTATGTATTTGTATACCATAGGTTAATGTGAAATTGCAAAAGCATAAACATGCCTGATACGTTTAAAGTTTATTAAATTACACTAACTTTGGTTTTATTATCTAATTTTGATGATTCAGCACCTTTCAGTAGTGCTTCCAGGACAGTTTAAAGCTCCTTAAACTTTCCAAGCACCCATGCATTAAACATGAAAGTTCCACTATTTACACTTTTGGATTTCAAAATTTTCTCTCTAGATATCCACACATAATACTGCCATGCCAAGAGTGAAGAGAAGAAATTACATGACTTGGGTGGGGAGCAGGATGCATGGCCCTGCACTCTCTGTCAACATGTGATGCACCTTCACACAATGTGCGAAGGAGTTAAACACACTGGTGTAGTTTTCATTTATTCTTCAGTTTTTTTTTTAACAACCAGCTCTTTTTTTATTTAATTTTGTATTTCAGTTTCCATGAAATGGCCATGCATGATCTTCCAGCAATGATAAATTTCGTTTTGAAGAAAACTAGACAGAAACAACTGTATTATGTTGGATATTCTCAAGGATGTACAATTGGTATGCAAAAATGGAATCACACATTACCTTCTTGAGTTTAATTCAGTTTAGGGGTATAATAAAGGGCTTTTCAGCAAAAGATTAAAGAAAAAAAATACATGGGCAAAGCGGGAAATAGAGATGTCAGTAGATCTTTGCACTGGATCCCAAGATTGTCCCAAAGGTTTTAGGCCTATCATATTGTCCCAACAATGTGGTCTAGGATTCTCCATGTAGGATCACTTTGGAGGTACAGTGGTACCCCGGGTTACGAAAATAATTCGTTCCGCCGCCGCGTTCGTAACCCAAAATGCTTCGTAAGCCGAAAAAGCCATAGGCGCTAATGGGGAAAAGCCGCGATTTCGTGCGAAATAGCGCCGAAAAGCACCAAAAAATTTTTCGTAACCTGAAATAACCTTCGTAACCCGGAACAGTTTTTTTCTATTGATTTTTTTCGTAACCCGGAAATTTCGTAACGCGGCGCATTCGTATCCCGGGGTACCACTGTATGCTGTTTAAATGACACTCGCATCTTAAGAGTCCAGAAGCTGCAGCAAAGCTGCGCTCCAGTCCCTAGGACTGGAGCGTAGCTTTGGCACAGCTTTCGGACTCTTAGGATACATGCATCATTTAAACAGCATACCTCCAAAGTGACCCGAAGCAGCTTTATTTTGGCCTGTCTGTTTGGGCTCTAAATTACCAGAATTCCATAGCACTGAGCTATGCAATTAAACCATTGTCAACTTTGATTATTTCTGCAGTGTGGATGCAGCCATAGTAAATTGTTAAACTGCATTTTTTTTAAAAAAAGACAACCCATAAGTAAGGTTTTGGGTATGGTGGCTCTAAGGGCAAAGATAGTTCCAGGACAAAGCTCAAAGTAAATTATTCACCTGATGGCTATAATTTTAAAAGATAATAGAAGGATTGTTTTCATCAGCATGGCCCATACTTTACTGGTAGTTGTCTTAATTGTAGACACACTTATTTTAAAAGAAAAAGCCAAATTGAATTCACAGGGACTTCTGAGTTGATATGAGTGAAGTCATGGGATGGTATGAGTGAACTTCTTTAATACTGGCTACATCTGCACTGCAGAAATAATACAGTTTGACACTACTTTAGCTGCCATGACTCAATGCTATGGATTTGTAGTTTTGTGAAATATTTAGCCTTCTCTGTCAGAGAGCTCTGGTGCCACAAAAATGACAAACCCCAACATTCCATATCAGTGAGCCATGACAGTAATGGACTTGTTAATTTGCATTATTTCTGCAGTGCAGATGCAAGCATAGTTAGAAACAGTTCTCAGTAACTACTGTGTTTTGCTTTTTCCTCCTCAGGTTTCATAGCTTTTTCAGCCATGCCAGAGCTGTCTCGAAAAATCAAAATGTTTTTTGCTTTGGCTCCTGTGATTACAATAAAGCATGCTAGAAGCCCTACACTGAAACTGTTATCCTCACTTCCTGACTACTCACCCAAGGTATGGACTCATCAATTGCTATGAAAAGACTCTAGAAGCCAATTGTTTCAATATCCTGAAAACAAAAACTCATTAACACTGCAATGGCTTTCAATATTAAGGGAAAACCTTACAGCATTCAGACTATAATAAGACTGCCAAGTTAGATTTCAGTCATGCAAGACAGCTTCATGTAACACTCCAATGGAAAAAAATAGATTATTTTATCTGTATATCTAAGGGATTTCAGCTGGATTTTATACACACTATGGTAGAATTCAAAGACATATCCACATTAGTCTGGAAAAAACATGGAAAAGGATCTGTAGCATCTTTGAGACTAGCTGAAAGAGACAAGTTGGTAACATGAGCTTTCATAGACATGTCTACTTCCTTATGTATCTGAGCAAGTAGACTCAAGTCTATGAAAGCTCATGCATCTGAGGAAGTAGGTTCAAAACTATGACAGCTATGCTACTAACTTTTCTCTTTCAGTTAGTGTCAAAGGCGCTGAAGATTCCTTCATACACACATAACTACTACAATTTTAAAAAAAGTTAATTGATAATAATACATTTTATATTTCCACAGGATATCCTTGCCAGTAGAGACTTTATACTGTCACGCAAACCCATGAAAGACCTGACCACTAAGTTATGCAGCAACATATTGATGCAGAAATTCTGTGGAAATCTCATCTTCTTTTCAGGTGGATTCAATGCAACCAATCTAAACATGGTACGTCCAGAGCTGTGAAAGGTGTAGGAGAGGGCCTTTTCAGTGATGAAACCCCCTTGTGAAACTCCATCCCCAGACATACTTGCCCTTGCGTATGATGAAGTGGACAGTAATCTGCAAACATTTATGCAATGCTGTATGTTTTAATGTGCCATAAAATGCTTTCTTTTTCTATTTATCTCAGTGACCTTTTTTATTTAAAGAAATCAATATATTCAGAGTCTGGATATGATTGGATTCTAGATCAGAATATCTTATCCAGTCCAGTAAATATTTGTTCACAACTCTTCCCTGATAATTCATATATTAGCCTTTGCTTCCAGTGTACAGCATTCCAAAGTTTCTACTGCTTTCATTCCACTCATTCTATAGTTACCTTAACTACCTCCAAAATAAACTTTCACAATATCTATCTTCCTAATTCCACGCATCACCACTGTGTGGTGCTATCTCAATTAAATAAGTCTCAATGAGAAAGGCAACTGGAATGACTTTACATGAACGTTATGTTTTCACTCCAGGCAAAATATCCATGCAGTAGTTGCATACAGTATCATTTAATAGCTGTAAGCATATTCTAGACATTCATCTGCCTGTGTAATTCTTAAGTGTTGCTCTGTGCCTCCATGTTCTAGAATTATATATGTTAATGCACTGTGAATTTATCAGAGAAAGAGAAATAATGAAAAATTGGTATTTACAGACATCATGCCTACAATACTTGCATGCTGCTGTTCCACTGGAAAGATGCCATAGAGTGGCTTACAGTCCGCAGACTTCTGCAGGGTGGCATGCCCTATTGCTCTCTTCCTGCTTTTAGATATACTGTATGGCCAATTATCAAAGATGGCAAAAATATTAGAATAAGGATTGTCACGTTCATATTAGCCATTTCTCAATAAGTGCTGCACTGAAATACCTCATTAATTGCATTAAATATTTCATTTTATGTGAATCTTCTTTCCATCAGTTCTTTCTATTTAGGTATAGATAGATTCTTCTGTTCTCTATTAATTTTTCAATTTCTTTGTTTTTTGCAGAGCCGAATAGATGTGTATGCAGCTCGCTATCCAGATGGAACATCAGTTAAAAACATTTTACACTGGAAACAGGTAGAGAGTTGTACACTTTGAATCAGTTTTTGTGCCAAATGCTGCATCCACACTGCAGAGGTAATCCAGTTTGACACCACTTTAACTGCCATGACTGAATGCTATGGAATTCTAGGAACTGTAGTTTTGTGAGACATTTAGCCTTCTCTGTCAGAGAGTTCTGGTGATTAACAAAGTACAGGTCCCAAATTCCCTAGCACTGAGCCATGGCAGTTAAAGTAGTGTCAAATCAAACTGGATTATTTCTGCAGTGCAGATGCAGCCAGATAGTGTTCCAAGGATAGATGGATACTATGGATTTATAAATCTTTTATTTATTGTATACTCCCTTAAACTGTCAGAACGTTTGACAAAGAATTCTGAGATTTATAGTTTGCTGTAGAGCTGAGAGCAAATGTTCTTAGAACTCCCTGGGAAGCCATAAAAAATATAAACCATGTCCTCAGTGACATTCCTGTATTAGCAAATGTTTAAAACTGAGATTTATTTGAGAAGATGAATTTTTAATTTCTTTGTCAGCTAGTTGCTAGAAGAATAGACAGAGTACACCAAGTGTCCATTTTGTTACTATTAACTGCCCTCGAGTTGACTCTGATTCATGGTGACCCTGTGGATGAGACCTCTCCAAGACCCCCTGTCCTTCACTGCTCTGCTTAATTTCTGAAATCTCATACCCATGACCTCCGTAATAGAGTCCATCCATCTAGCATGTGGCCTTCCTCTCTACTTCCCTTCACCTTTCCTAACATTATTGTTTTTTCCAGTGAGTCATGCTTTCTCATGATGTGCCCAAAATATGACAGACCCAGTTTTGACATTTTGGCTTCCAGGGAGATTTCTGAGTTGATCTGCTCTAGGATCCATTTTTCTTTGTCTTTTTAGATTTATTTCAGAAGGTATTGTTCCAGTAAAATACAAATGATAATTATTAGTAATAGATATCATGCAATGTATAATGCTGCCTTTCCCCTATTGTTTTGACAGACGAGAGAATCAGGATTATTCCGGTATTTTGATTACGGGAGTGACAATCAGGTGAAATATAACCAGGTAAGAGAAAAAATGTACAGTGGGCCCTCCACGTTTGCTCAGGTTAGGGGTACAGGTCCTGCGTGAAAGTGGAAAAAACGCTTGAGAGGATATCTCTTTGGGAATCTCTAGATCCTTCATCATGACTTATGGCAGATGCTGACCACAGAATCATGCCAGTGAACCTAGAGATTCCTAGAGAGAAAATATTAATAAAATCTGTGTATAATCAAAGCTGCAAAAGTCAAAGCTGCAAATGTGGAGGGCTGATGGAATAAACATTAGATAATTTATAATTAGATGCATTTATAAAAGAAACACTTACCTATGATGGGTGAAATATCACTTGCCATCCATAACCACAATTCAGATGACATTAGTCACTTTGGGCACTCATCAATACAAGTGTGAAAGTTGAGCATGGACCTAAATCTCCAATATTCTTAATTTTTGCTTGGCCATGCACACACTGTGTGCTTGCTTATTTATTTTCAAGTACTTTCCTGGTATAAATTCAGATGATAAGAGGCGCCCTCTTGTAATACATCAAATCTAATGTTTGATGTTTTACAAGAGGCTGTCTTAAATCTAATCTGTACTGCAGAAATAATGCAGTTTGACACCACTTTTATTGCCATAGCTCAGAATTATGGAATTCTGGGATTTGTAGTTTGGTGTGGCACCAGAACTCTTATAGATCAGGCTGAATACCTCACCAACCTACAAATCCCAGAATTCCATAACACTGAGCCATGGCAGCTAAAGTGGTATCAAACTACATTATTTTTGCAGTGCAGATTCGATTTTAGAGATGAATAATCCCAAATTTAGTGCGATTGTCCCAGTCTTTGAACTCTTGTTTTCCACTCACATCAAGTGAAGAGGAAGGTCCAATTGCTTCTGCTCATTTTTTGTTGTTGTTTTTCCTACCACTCACCATTTCCATTGCCAATGTTATTCTCTAAACTCAAAATGCAACACTTCTTGTACCCCTCTCTGTGTGAAGCAATTGTAGTGAAAGCTTTAAAAAGTGGGAAGAGATGCTTTCTCGTCATCTTTTTCATCCACCATAATCCCATCTAATAGCGGACCCAGGGTCATTTTCAGGGCAGTATTTTACCTCCCACAGTGGGATTTCCTCAGAGATCTGTGCCTTAGCAATCAGACTTGCAAATAAAAACAATTTTTACTTTTCAGTGATCAATCACAAAGCATGCAGAATGTAAAATACATAGATAAAGCTTATCATTTCTTGTTGCAAAAAGACATCTTTGTCTACCTGAGGGAGTACGTCTTCTAAAAAAAGTGTGAAATGCATCTTCTAGTTTGATCCATGGAGTACTATAGAAAGTATAAGCTTTTAATTGCCACTTTGCCTCAAGATTTTTCTTGTTTTGTTACTGGAAAAAATGAGAAAATCTGGTTGAAAATAATTAAAATCAGGACCCAGTGCACAAAGAGGCTCAAAGGGTTAAAATATCTCTTTTAAACACATTAGTAAATCATAGATGTTACATTTTTATTATTCAGGGAGTTTTTAATAAACCATATATTTATATTGATGACTTACAAAGGAGCTACCATGGAGATACAAGTCTTCATTTATTTTGTTCTTGCGTATAAGCATTTTTTTTAAGTTTCCTGTCTGCTGGATAATATGTTTGAGCAAAAAGAAAAAAAATGTATTTTGCACAAATATATCATATACAATATATGATGCTTTTTACTCAAGAAAAAAGCCCCCCCCATGAGAAAAATCATTGAAAAATGCACAAAAAACCTCTCTTGTAACATGTAGAGATGTGTCATGGCAACTTTTTCACTGAGGATGAAAAAACTAGTGAAGCTTGTTTATATCTCCAGTCCAAAGTGGGAGACAATGTTCTCCCTGATAAGATTTGATTGTATTTTAAAAATGTATTATTCACTCTCCCATGCTTTCTAGAGCTATCCTCCTTCATACAAAGTAGAAGACATGGTTCTACCAACTGCAGTATGGTCTGGCGGAAATGACTTGATTGCCAGCCGAGAAGATACGGCGGTCTTACTTTCACGTATTACTAATCTAGTTTACCAACACGAATTATCTGACTGGAACCACTGGGATTTCATCTGGGGTCTCAGTGCACCCAAACAGATATATTGCAAAATCCTTCAGTTGATGAAGAAGGATCAATAAATAATTTGTCACAATAAGTTTAATTCAATAGCTGTTGTTTGAGTGTTAGACTACAACTCTGGAGATGAGGGACTGAATCCCTGCTCAGGCAGGAAACCTACTGGGTGACCTTAAGTCACACATTCTCAGCCTCACAGGAAGGCAATGGCAAACCTCCTCTGAACCAATCTTCCGAAGAAAACCCCACGATAGGGTCACCATTGGGTCTCCATAAGTCAGAAACGATGTGAAGGCACACAACAAGGTTTCATTGTTTTGTTTTTGTCCCTCCCCTCCCACTTTATATCAGCCACAACAGTGAAATAGGTTATGCTAAAGAGGGCAATAACCAGAGCTTGGGAAAACAGCCATCTCTGGCTAAGGGATTCTGCAGTTTTGGTCCAAAATATAAAATAAATAATATATTTTTTTTAAAAAATGCCAAGTTCTTCCAGTAAATTTCCTTCACGCCTGTTTGGCCTTCTGGGAATAACCAAAATCCACAATATTAAGAAATGCTTGTCATCTGACTAGCTCATACTTGGTAATCATATATAGATTAGCATTGGTGTCACCCCCATGGACCTCCTCCTGTAACAGAATCCTTACTAATGTGTTTTGTACTGATTTTATTCATAAATCGGAATTCGTGTATCACTGAATGTAATGGCAATGATAGTGGCATAAACAACTAGCAAAATTAATATTATATCTTTATATTACAATATCATATGCCCATCCTAAATGTATTTATATTTACATAAATTTACATTGGCCCTAATAAAATTACACTGCCTACCTGTGGACTTTGGATTTTGTGTTGTTCTTACATAAGAGAAAGTGGGGAGGGATGTTCAACAAAAAAATGCACCAGGTATTATTCTAAATTTCCAGTATACAGATACAGTTTTGCAAAGCAAAATAATGGTGTAATAACAACAGCAATATTATGTAGTGTCTTTTCATTGGTCTTTCTCACACACAAACCAGGCTCTGACACAAGACTCTTACCTCCCTTGCGGGTCCCATCACATGCTTTGCCAGCTCAGTTTGGCCCATTCTTGGATACTAAGCAAGCCAGAAAGGAAAGTACCTTCTGAGTTTGTGTATGTGGGTGTGAAAATGAAAATTGTCCTCTTCCAAAGTAAACACACAAGGAGTCTTTTCAAACTACACAAACTGCACAGTTTTCAAAGACCATTCACATTTCAGGATGTCTTCTGCATAAAATTCACACATGCTATTTCTGTGCATTTTAAAACATATTTTTGAGCAGATAACACTGTATTCTGTGCTGAAAATGCACATCTAATTTTCATGCAGCATAAATCCCAAATTGTGAACATTCTGGCCAGTCCACCATTCTTCTCATCAGGGTTTCCTGACCTCTGAGAATCCCAAGTTGGATCCAGATTAATCAAACAAGTTGGATCCAGATTTATCAAAACCAAATCAGCATCAGATTCAAATAATCAAACTCCTTGTATTTAGATACTTGATCCTACATGCTCTATTTCTGTATTTGATGGTTCAGCCCTGTATGAGCCACATACTGGGGTTGAAGGTCTGAAAACAGAAACCTATTGAACATGTACAGTCTCTCTGCACAATTTGGAAACCTGATTGTGTAACAGTAGGCTCCCCACTTTGAACCTTCAGACACAACGTGTGTACAGCAGTGGCTGTCAGAGATGCAACTGTGAAGTCAAGGATTATTACTATGGCCCTGCTCTCCTTGTCAGCCTGGGTAGAATCATATGGACCATACTACTTGTAGATGGCTTTAACTTTAAAACTTGCATGTAAAAATGTATCTCACTCACACTTTTCAGTGGAAGTCAGAAGTAAACCTCATTTTTCCTCCAATGGAAAAAGAGATAAATATGTTTATCAGAACCCTTAATCTTAAACATAAGTATGTGGGTTATTACACTGGTATCAGCAGAAGAATTCATATTTTAAGTAAAGTACATACTGGATTTCAGTAGTGGATTGCTGCTAAAACATAGAGAAAGCATGTCATCAACCGAAGAGAAGGAATGAGTTGTAAAATTATCTTGTGAGAGTCAAAACAAGCTCACAGTCTGAGTGATCCAAAGCTAGAGCAGTCATAGCATTCCTTTTTTTGTTTTGTTTTGTTTAATTAAATTAAATTGATGATTTGCAATATTACACTGTAAATGTTTTGCTTGGACTTTCACAGCTGTGGTCCTGCATACTACAGTGGAATTAATTTAATGCAAACTATAAAGTTCTGAGCTGCTTCCTTGTATGTGCTTGCTTTAACAAAGCAGTTTATCTCAGAGCAGCGAAAGACCAAAATCAATTTAAAACAAGTGAAGAATAATGTAGCAATTTAAAAGATATAAAACAATTTTAAATGGTTTAAAACCATATATTTTGTTGTTGTTGTTGTGTACTTTCAAGTCATTTCCAACTTATAGTGACTCTAAGGTGAACCTATCATGGTTTTTTTCCAGCAAGATTTGTTCAGAGGTTTGCTATTGCCTTCCTATGCAGATTTGGACAAGATCTTTAGACACCAAATACTTTAACAAAAATATACTTCTTAACGTGTTGCTGGAGTGAAACCAGCATCACTGCTGATTGAGCCACGAAGGGGAAGATGTTCAAAAATCAGGGTGCCACAGCAAAGAAGGCACTTAATAATAATAATAATAATAATAATAATAATAATAATAATAATACTATTTATATCCCGCCTCTTCCATTTGGGGATCGAGGCGGGTAACAACAGAGTTTATGACAGACAATATAAAAACAATAAAACCCACAAAACCATGACTCAACCCTCCCTCCTAGACTATAAAACTAACATAAAACATGATTAAAATATATAACAATACAACATTACAAGATTATTCTACAATCTGCAAATGACGAGGAGATATAGTAGGAAGGACAGATGGTTCTGGGCGGTTATCACTCAGGGAAGGCCTGCCGGAAGAGAAAGGTTTTTGTCACTTTTTTAAAAGCCTCCAACGAGGATAATTGGTGAATTGCTTCCTGCAGGTCATTCCAAGCTTTAGGAGCTGTAGCAGAAAAAGACCTCTGGGAGGTCACCACCAATCTGGTCTTTTTTGGATGTAAAAGATTTTTCCCGGAGGAACGGAGTGTACGGGAAGGATTATATGGGAGGAGGCGTTCCTTCAAGTAGACTGAACCCAGGCCATGTAGAGCTTTGCAGGTAATAACCAACACCTTATACTGAGCCCTTTCCTGTGTCCTCTGTAATATATTGCTCTCATTTGTAGGTCACAGAGAAGGGCTCCTCCAGTACACCTCATTGCTCAGGAATATGCATATAGGGAGAGGAACTCGTTCAGGTATCAAGGATCCAGACTGCACCCGGTTTGAACTTTCATCATTAATACCTTGAATTCAGAGCATAAGCCTGGTGTAATTAGTGTAATTATGTTTCTAAATGATGTTCCCATCAGAAAACTAGCTGCTGTGTACTGGGCTAGCTACAACCCTCAAATCCTCTTAAAAGACAGCCCTGCATACAGCACATTGCAATAGTCTAATCAGGAAGTTATCAGAGATGAATTATTGTGGCCAAGTGATCCCTATCCATGAAAGACCATAATTGAAAATCCAGTTGAAGCTGGCCCCATGCACCCCACGCTATGGAGTCTAATTTGGTCTCTAATGATAGAGATCGTTCAAGAGTAATCCCAAGCTACATGCTTGCTCCGTCAATGCAACCCCATTGAGGGCAAGGCACTTTTCCAATTCCTGGATCCAGAAGCACCACCACTCCACAAACTCTCCATCATATTAGAATTCAGTGTCAATTTTTTGCATGCTCATCTAACCAATTACAGCATCCAGACTCTGGTCCAGCACAATGTACTATCCTACCTGACTGTAACAGCCAGAGAATTAGAGCAGTGTCATCAACATACCAGTGGCACTTGACCCTTGAAGTCCTAATGGTCTCACTAGTAGCTTCATGCAGATATTAAATAGCTTGGGGAATTGGATGGAACTCCATGATACCCCACAGCCATGAGACTGAATAGAAATCCCTGATGTCAATCTCTGCAACTAGTCCTGTAGATAGGAAAAGAATCAACATAGCAGTATGACTTCTACTCTCATTGTGCAGAACCAATCCAGTAGGATACCATAGAGAATAGTATTGATTGTTACTGATCCAGGAGAATCCCTGTCTTTCACTCAGAGTGGTAAAGGCTGTTTCGTTACCATACTCCAGCTTGAAACCAGACTGAAATGGGCCCATATAATTCCCCCCCCCAAGAATGTCTGAAGTTGCCCCAAAGTACTCCTTGCCCAAAAAGGGGGTATTGGCAATGAGATGATCATTCTCACATACTTTCGGTGCAGGAAAGTCCTCTCCATGAGAGAATGACTTATAGCCTCTATCAAAACAGCACACACCTCCCCCTGACAGGGGGAGGCATTCCTCAGCACTTGATCTTATCAGCCAAGATGAACAAAGGTCAAGTTTACATGTCATAAGACAGACTGATTCAAGCATCTTGTCAACATGGTCAGGCTGCATGATTCCAAGAAACCTGACCAGATGAAACACTAAACACTTCCCCAAACCCTGCAGTAATAGTGGGATAACTTTCTGAATGAAAGTGACTTCTTCTCAATGTTACTACCACATTTATTCCAGCATCCACTCTCCATTGGATGCAGTTGAGACTACCATCCTGGTTCCCCCAAAATCTAAGGCCCCAGGAGTCCATGGCATTGCAGCTTTTAAAAAAATGGCTTGTTCAGAAAAACATAGGTACTCCCTGTGAGATCTTGTCCAAGTGCTCCCAAAACCTGAAACTACACCTGGTATTGATGATAATACTAAGGCCCATTAAACCCTTCAACCTTTCTTTTAACAAAGCATCCACCTCACTATGTCATCTCAGTTGAGATGGGCATTCTGGAATTCTAGAGACAGCAAAACTTTCTTTCCCTTAGTCATTTGTTAAAAATATTCTAGAAAACCAAACCTTTTATAGCAATATCATCAAAGTTTGCTTTTCCTCTGGTCTAAAGTGTAAAGAAATATGTGTGTTGCGCTTTCTTCTCTTGCTGTTCAGCTGATGACTCAGATACTTGGTCAAGAACATGCCTTGTGAGCAGAAATGACTAATTTCTTCTTTCCAAATTTCAATAAGCTTAACTGTTCTTTTGCTTGGCATCCCCTGACCTTCCTTTTTTCTTTCTTTCTAAACTGTAGTGTTATAAATAGCAAGTGAGAATGAGTGGCACAGCCTTAAAGAAACCTGTTTGTCACGAGTTAAGCAAGCTAGCCATTCAGTGTGGGTTGGTTGTTCTTAACAAAATGAATATAACACACTGGGAGCTAAAATTTTAAGTGGGCGTATATGGCTATACAAACATCTCTGTTAAAATTCCTACAAGGTGGGCAAAATTTGCTATGAGACAGCTCTCCATCGCTTTCTTTCTGCTAGTTTTGGCATGGCAGCCACATCAATGTGACTGGAGACACCTAAATAAATAAATAAATAAGTCTGTAAGTCCCAGGATCCTCAGAAGGAAAATATACTCCATGCATCAGCTTGGTCCAGTGTGGTATTGTGGACTTTATCACACCAAGCTTGTAAGGCACCATGCATGCTGGGATAAGGGCAGTCATTATCACATAGTTCTTCCAAATTACCATGTTGCTCCTTTTGTCCTGGGCTCTGTCTTCTGCATGTCAGCCTCCATAGCTCCACCTCCCTACTCTATGTCCACCCCAGCATGCCTTTTGTTCTGTATTTCTTTTTATTTTTAACACAATTGTGCAATCGTGGCAATCCATGTCATAAAAACAGCCAGTGAAAGAAAAGAAATTGGGGGGAAAAGAAACAAAAATAGCCTGCTTGAGAATAGTGAGGGGGAGTGGGGAAAGGAGGAGAGAAGCATAATCATGCCAACTTGCATCTTGTGACTGCTTGCATATCGGCACTACGTCAGGAGGAACTTATCACACATGAATCAACAGTGGAAAAGCAGCAAGATTGGGTGGCATCAAGGACCACTTCAGCAATAGATAGACTACAGACCAGCTATTAGATAGACATGGCATCATGTGATAAGGTATGACCACAGACACTACTATCTTGCTCCCAGTCCACTTTTCCACCCTCATGTGATAAAGTCCTAGGACTCTGGAAGGCCAGGGTTTAAATCTCTGCTAAGTCATGAAAACCAAATAGGTGAACTTGGGCAAGCCATTTTTTCTGAACCTAAGAGGAAGATGGTGGCAAACCTCCTCTGAAGAAATTTTGCCAAGAAAACCATATGATAGGGTTCACCATAGGTTGGACTTTGCTTGAAGGCACAAAATAAGAACAACAAATCAGCATGTGGGATATTTAAGTCCTGGGTACATTGTAGCAAAATATGTTTGTGGTTTTTGCTTTGAAGAATTGAAAAAAAGAATCAGAAGAGGTCAAAGGCACTCTGGACCATTTTGAGTGCTTGAGCTAAATACTCAGAAAGCCCTCAGAACTTTCACTGGAAGTTAGAATGTCATTAAATAAGTAAGGTTTTGACAAGATTATCTGGCCGTGTTCAACTGTAGGGAATGGTGTTCATCTCTGTTACTAAGCTAAGCAACCCAGCATTGTCAAAGATGACTCCATGATCATGTGGTCAGCATGACTAAAATAATAATAATAAATAATAATAAATTTATTTATATTGCCCTGCCTCTCCCTACGGATTGAGGTGGGGTTACAACCCAGTAAAAAAACATTCAATACAGTCGATTAAATACAACAATTCAATAAAACAGTTCAATAAATATATCATGTCAGCGGTAATGATATCACTTAGAGAAAGCATTGTCGTTCTATAACAGTTTTTAGAGAGAAACATCATCAAGAATTGATGGTGAATATCCTAAACAAGTTCAGATGGGTAGGCCCGCCGGAAGAGCTCCGTCTTGAGTGCCTTTTTGAAAGCGTCCAAGGTGGTAATGGGACGGATCTCTTCCGGCAGGCTGTTCCACAGTTTTGGGGTAATGGCAGTGAAAGTTCTTTGGGAAGTCATGGCGAGTCTAGTTGTCTGTATTTCCAATAAATTTTTCCCAGATATTCTGAGAGTGCGGGGCGGATTGTGTAGGGAGAGGTGTTCCTACAAGTAACTTGAGCCCAAGCCATGTAGGGCTTTAAAGGTGATAACCAACACCTTGTACTGTGCCCGAAAGCTAATTGGCAGCCAATGAAGTGTTTTTAATATGGGTGTTATATGGTCAAATCTGGAAGCACCAGTGACTGGTCTGACTGCCATATTTTGAACCAATTGAAGCTTCCGAACTTGGCACAAGGGTAGCTCTATGTAGAGCGCATTGCAGAAATCAAGACGAGAGGTTATCAGTGCATGTACCACAGCTTCAAGGTCACTTCGGTCCAGGCATGAACGCAGCTGGCATATCCATTGAAGTTGATAACAGGAACTCCTGGCTGTCGCATCAACTTGGGATGACAACTGTAGTGATGAGTCCAGGAGTACTCCCAGAAGCTCGGACTAATGATGGGAGCTCACTCCATCATACGGCACTTGGGCCTCAAACTGACATTGAGATCATGAGAGCCAGAATCTTAACCACTGAGCCACCACATCCCTGTTAGAATGTCATTATCCTTCTCTAAACTAGTCTGCAGCAGATTTGAACTGGTCCTCCTTTTAGAGTACCAGTAGACATGTAGCACACTGTCCCATAAATGAATTCTATAATTCATAGGAATAGAAAATGTGGAGATCCAGGGCTGGTCTAAGACTTTTTCCTCTTTGTTGCACAGCAGACCAGCCCAAATGGCATCCAGCCACCAGGGAAGGAATCTCATTGTTTCCCTGGTTCCCCTTTATCTAAATGAGTTAGGTAAAAATTCCTGTCCTTACTGAGCTCAGTAGGTCAATCCAGGACAAGCTAGAAATGTTGTTTTTTCTTTCTGTCTTCCACCTCAATCAACCTAGACTTCTTTAGGAAACAAGGGAGCAAGACTAGGTCCTAATTATTTGTTCCTCCATCTACCTCCATGCCTTCAGTTGCAAGCTGAATAAAATTTCATCCCTCACTTAAGGGAAGATATTCTACATGTTATTTTCAGATAACCATAAAACAGAGGTGGGAAACTGCCAGGATTTGGAGAGCAAACACAACATGCCCCCTCCCTCTGATTTTCATTTCATTTTGGTAAAAATGCCACACTGGTGGCATGGTGGACATTGTTAGCACATGCGTGCAATTGCGCACACGCGCACACACACACACACATATCAATTGTGGATAGGGCGGCCAGGTCAGGATTATCCTAAGCCTTGAGATTTCTGGGCCAAAACCCAAGATCTAGGGTTACTCCCATGGTGATGTCTCAAGGAAATGTTTGCATAATGTCACAGAGGTGGACCAATGATAACATTAAGCTTTACAGATTAAGCATCAGTCATAGTTGTCATTCAAACACATGGATGCACGCGCACACATATACACACAGAGAGCAAATATTTCTCTTGTTGAAAACAAACATAAGGCTTTTAGCTAACAGGGCTGTTTCCAAATCTACCCTCTCTCCCTGGACTGCCTCTATTCCAGAGGGAAGAGGCAGAGGTCCAAGGCAGATACAAAATTAACAACAACAGCAACAACATTTTTCTTCATATTTGCCTATATCTCCTTCTCTCAGCACTGGAACTCAAGGCAGTTTACAAAAATTAAAACAAGTAATCTCTCTCTGGATTTGCGGGACACATATTGTTCATACACCAAAACCTTGGGTTAAATGATTGGCATGTGATGAGAATTATAGTGTAACCAGAGCAAAAAGACAGCTACTTGGCTGAAAAACAAAGTTGCAGTTATCCATTCCAAGCCAGACACTAATGAATCAACAAATGTTTCCAGTCTGCCATATTTATATAAAGAACTATCTTACTATATAGTCCAGTGATGGTGAACCTTTTAGAGGCCGAGTGCCCAAACTGCAACCCAAAACCCACTTATTTATTGCAAAGTTCCATGTTCCTCTGGCTTTCTAGTAACAAACTCTGCCAAACTCTGTGCTGGGACACGGCACATGTGCCCACAGAGAGGGCTCTGAGTGCCACCTGTGGCACGCGTGCCATAGGTTCACCATCACTGATATAGTTCTTCACTTTCTCTCTTCTTTCTCTCTAGATCCAGGTCACTGTTTCCTGTTCTTGGCACTCTGTCAGATCAGTACCTTACTCTGACCCCATTCTCACCAAAACTCCCCATTCTTTTTTCTTCTTTGCTACTGATGGCAGCCCCCTGCAAATTAAAAATAGATTAAAAACACTCAGCCTCTCTCTTCTTCTTCTTTCCCTTGGCTACAATAATCAAGCCTCTTATAAAAACATAATGAAACAACAGTACTTCAAATGATTTCCTCTCCTAGTCCAACACAACCATTACTCTTCTTACACCAGCATCCAATTTCTGATAAGCTCTATCAGCAAGCCTAAAGTTTAACAGCATCTTCCCAAATCATTCCCAATCCCCCAAATTCCCATCCATCTCCTTCTTTGCCTGCTGCTCCTCTTCCTCCTCTCTTCTCTCTCACTCTCATGTACACACACACACACCTCCACCATTTTCCTGTTCTCCAACTCCAATGAAGACTGAAGCTCAGCTCTTCCCTCTTCCTCCTAAGTCTTCCATGACTGGCAATGTAGCAATAGCCAGTGCAGAAAACACCTTCCAGAGGTAATACAGTTGGCTCTCCATATCCACCAATTCAACTATCCACAGCTTGAAAATATTTTTAAAATATATAAATTCCAAAAAGCAAACCTTGATTTTGCCATTTTATCATATACCATATTGTATTTAATACCCCATTGTATTAAATACAATTTTGCTATCCACAGAGGGTCCTGGAAGCCATCCCCAGTGGATACCAAGGGCCCAGTGTACTGCTTTGGACTTTTATTTCCTCCCCTCCCCACTTGCTGCTGCTGGACTCCTACTTAACCTACTGCCAGATATACATGAATTCACAGGTAAGTCATGTTGATACTACACACCTGTCAGAAGCTTCCTGAATTTGCCTATAGCTTTTGTCTTAGAGGCAATGCCTGGAGGTCTGGAAATCCTAATTTGGGGGATGCGGCAGGATTTCAAAGTGGCCTTGAGAGCTGTGTACAGCCCACAAAGTACACTTTGCTGACCTCTGCCTTAAGGCAATAGGGAAAACTGGAGGTGCATCAACAGAATCCCAAGGTATGTTGCCATAATTCAAGGTGGACAAAATCTGGGCTTCGGGTTTATCTTATAAAAATTCCCATTCAAGGAGAACCAAAAGTATCGGGTCACTAAAATGATCTATGCAATACACTTTGAGCAATACACTCATGAGAAATACACTCAAAGAGCGGACACCTCAGGCTGGAAAACCCCAGTAAGATCTTTACTGATGGTAAAAAAAAATAATGGAGATTTCTCAAGACAAATAATTATGAACAGATTGCCCATATAATTTTCTAAAGTTACAAGGCCCTATTTGGTTTACTTATTCCCATCTTATATTATGTGCTTAATAGTAGAATAAGCAAGTGCCTAAATGCCCTACAGACATCAGTTCCCATCTCATTTTGGAGAGCAAACCCATGTGTACTAAATCCTTGTCCTTCTTGGCTTCTGAAAGCAGCTAGAGGGATACTGGCCAACTGGGTAAGAGGAATGGACAGCAGTAAGGAAGTTTCCATCCTGCCTAAAAGAGGCTGTGGTGAGGTCTGGATCTCACCATTTTGAATCATTAGCAACAAGTCTAATATTTCATTTTGGGACAAGGTTCTGGAGCATGTGGTGGCGTCCCAATTCCAGGTGTTTCTAGATGAGATTGATTATCTAGCTCCATCCCAATCTGTCTACAGGCCTGGTTACGGGATGGAGAAGCTTTGGTCACCTTGGTGGATAACCCACAAAGGGAACTGGTCAGGAGAGTGTGTCCCTGTTGGTTGTGCTGGACCTCTCAATAGCTTTACACCAACTCTCTTGGGACTTGAGGGCACTGCTATGAATTGGTTTCTGTCTTTCTTGGATGGCCTAACTCAGAAGATGGTGCTAGGTAACTACTGTGTGCCTCGCAGGCTGTTGGCCCATGGTGTCCCTCTGAGTTCTGTTTTGGCCCCATGCTATTTAACACCTACATGAAACCATTGGGAGAGTTCATCTAGAGTTTTGGACTGTGGCATCATCAGTATGCTGAGGACACTCAACTCTACCTCTCTTTCCCATCTGATTCAAAGGAAGCTGCTCCCAGTACTGAACTAATGTCTGTTGTCAGTAATAAGGGCAAATAAATTGAACCCAAACAAGACAGTAAAAAGACAAGTCTGTGAACAGTGACTCCATCTTTGCTGCTTTAGCACACCCCTGGACTCAACTCTAAGCCTGGATGCCCAGGTTTCAGCAGTGACCAGGAGTGCATTTGCACAGTTGAAACTAGTGTGCCAACTGTGCCTCAACCTGGCAAAGGTAACACATGCCTCAATTATACTCTGCTTGACAACTGTAACATACTCTACGTGGAGCTACTTTTGGAAAACTGTTTGGAAACTTCAGTGGGTCCAAAATGCTGGGGCCAAAATGCCATCCGGGAACACATAACTCCCTTGTTAAAACAGCTTCACTGGCTTTCACTTCATTTCTGGGCAGAATTTAAAATGTGGGTCATGACCTATAAAGCTTGATATAGCTTAGGTTCAGACTACCTGAAAGACTATATCTCTCCATATGAACTTTGTAATTTTAAAAATGATTTGATACTGTTTTATGTGTTGATTTTAATCGTTTTAAAATTTTTATTGTGATTTTTTTAAAAAAAAATATATATTGATTCCATCTCAGAGCTGCCTTGAGTTCCACTGTGGGAGAAATGAGACATACACATGAAATAAAACAAACAAATAAATAATTATTGGAAGCTAAGAAGGTTCAGCCCTTGTTGGTACTTGGACAGGGCAGTGCCAATGAATACCAAGTGCTATAGGATATATTTGAGAGGAAGGTACTGGCAAAACCATCTGCAAGTATGTGGAGTCAAAGGCTTTCATGGCTGGCATCCATAGTTTTTTGTGGGGGTTTCGGGCTATGTGGCCACAGAAGCTGGTGAAACGCCAGGAAGAAACTCTTCTAGAACATGGCCACATAGCCTGAAAACCCCACAAAAAACAATACATCTGCAAGTAATTCTTGCCTAAGAAAATCCTATGAAATTCATGAGGTTGCCATAAGTTGACAGGAAACTTGAAGTCACATACAAATGGAGTGTGTGTGTGGGGGGGGGGGGGGGGGGCAATATGACTTTTCTCAAGTAGCTATAATACCTATAACTCTTGGCGAGTTAAATAATATGAAGCATATGGAAGTGAATACATATTTCTTACTGGAACAACTGCTCTCCAGAGCATAACAGTGCTGATTCAAGAAATTTTGCTTTGTGAGACTGAAGAAAAAATAGGTTGATTCAAGGTTGATACTACCCAAACCTATTCAAGTTCTTTTGATGCCAGTGGCAGAAACTCTCACACACATTGTTCAGCAGTTTAATGCAATAATAAATAAATTTCTAATAAAGTGCTTCCTTTTGAGAATACTAAAGATGTGAGGTTTAGGGAACTGCCTCACCCTGCAAAATGGTAGAACCAGCCTTGGACTCTGAACTTGCGCAACTGAGTTGCTCTTGAAAGACAAGGACACTTCATGTAGCTCCATTTTCAAACCATTGGGCACATGTAGGGTAAGTGCACCACAGAGTATTTTTCCGATCTATTCAAGAAAGATAGTAACCAGGCAATAATGATAACCTGTTTCTTTGTATACTTCTAATTCCAACACTCAGCAGAACACATCAGTCAAGTTCTCAGAACTGAAATTTAACTATTCTTCCACTTCAGACATCGATTGGGAATACAGTTCTGATGCTTACTAGTACTGGAAAACCTCTGACCCTTTCAGAGCTGTCTTATCTCTTCACAGACATTGTATCAATGAGCCCACATCTCTGGCTGTAATCCTGCAACATGTGAACCCATGAACCTTCATACATGATTTCTCTCGTAGTACAGTATAACAGACCCAGCTAAGAAAAATGGTATTTCCTGGTTTGAAATCTGTCAGGTGAGGCAAGCTATTTGCACTTGAAATTCCTTCGCGTCAACACATACCCACCCACCCTAACCCTGCAAAGAAGCTTGAACTTTCCCCTAAACAACCCTTGAGTGTACAAAGAGCACTCGTTCAGGATCTAATATTCAATGACTTCCTTTCAATGTTACTAAACTGAAGTGGTAGCTGGACAAATAAGGAACTGGGACAGGAATGAATATAAACCTCCAGCATTGAACAATTCCAAGCAAAGAGCTGTGTCTGATTGGTGCCACTTATCTGTGACCTTTAGCTTGTATTTTTGGTATGAATGGTAGACTGAAAGTTTCCATCATCATCACAACATTTGAACTTGTTCAGTGGAGTGAATTTTGCATCAGGTTAGTGTTCTCTATTATACAGTACACTGCATGGTCAAAAAGGTAAATGAATGGTACAAACCATATTCTCTGTGATTCATTCTTATTTTATGCTTAGAAACATTTGCCTCTATCATTGTGGAAATTTTAAAGATTCAAACATTCCTGCCAGGAACTGCAGCAATGATATGGCTTATCTTCCTTTCTTATATAGTCTTCTTTAAGATAATAATGAGAAAGAAAAATGAGATGAGGATTTCTACCAGCCTAAAGGTTATTCCATCAGCCTAGCAGTTGAGGATAAACACTATTTTGGGTGCGCATGTATATGTTTGTGCATAGTTATAAACTGAAATAATTAAAAAGTTTCAATTTCTCCAAACCAGCTAGGAGTTTGACACATAAGTTCATAAAAGAATGAGAATCTATTCTGTTCTGAAGTTGGGGAACCAGAAAGGGTTTTCACACTTAAGTAGAGTTTCATGGGATTTTTCTGGGGCCATTCTTGCAATTTAAATAAAAACTGTGATTTATCTTCTTATTTTTTTTCCATTTTATTCTTCTGGGTACAGATTTTCCTTGTTGCATGCACTAATGTTCTGCTTTGAAACTCAGCATTTGTCACATGTTTTGTTATCCAAAAATCCATGCTCAGATTTCAGTATATCCTGGGATCCAGTATACTTTAGGATCACCAGTATATCCTGGGATCACAAAAATGGCTGAATCAGGTTGTGCGCTTTTTCATGGTGCTAGATTGAACTAGGATGAAATTAGAAACCCTTAGAAACCTCATAAACTAATAAATCTTACACTGTCTCACTGTTACTTTAGAATTGTCTGTGTGTCTGTCTAATCACTAAGACAATAACTTCTGAATCCTGGGGTGATTTTTTTTAAATAGCAGCCTTCAAGATTTTAATGTTTATGCATTATGTTGTTAATGTGAAAAACAAGGAGGGGGGACATTACTCTTGATGAAACTCCACTTACTGACCCCAGCTTATCTGCTGACATTTTTTGTACCTGAAACAGCATGAGCCATTGAAATCCCTTTTGCTGTAGGCTTTAAAACAGGGCTGGGTAGAATAAAGATATAGACGTTCTGGTAGATCTTTGGGTGATCTGAAGTAGATCTGCAAGAAGTTTTGTGTCTCTCATTTGTTTAATAATAACTATAGTGCTGATTTTCCCACCCAAATTAGGCTGCTGAAATTGAGACATATAAAATTTAACTACATGTAGTTAACTTTAATTCTTTAATTCTGTCTGTATATATTTTGCATCTAGCTCTCGTTGACGGATCTTAAGGTTCTTGAAGGAAATCCTTCAAACATGAAGTCTGCCCACTTTAAACAGGGAGCTTGACAATTAATTGTATCCTTCAATACAACATATTAAGGAGTAAAACTCATTTCTTTTCATTACACTGAACAGAATATTATTTTTAATGAATTGCTGTACTACACTGCCCAGGAACAGGATGTGGCTATTGATTGTTGTGATGTGCCTGGTCCAAGGACTTGCTCATTCAAAAGAATCAATGAGAACAAAAAGAGCTGTGGATCCAGAGGCATTTATGAACATTGTAAGTTGTCTTTCAGCATTTAATCCAAATAAGTGGTATTTATCATCCAGTAGCAGCTGATGACTTCCATAATAATGGGTTGGTAAATTTGTACTGGGTTTTTATACAAGCTTTAGCAGAACTATTTGGCTGATAGTGTTCCACTCTTTGGATAGCTTCCTTAGTGTCTGTCTGGGCTAAAGTCCAGAGTGGATTCACCATCCCAGCAATTGCCACTGGCATTGGCATTTTTCTAGCACAATCCTTTAACTCTAAAGGTTTTTCTTAAACTTTTAAAGTCATGTCTCCAAATTCATTCTTTCTCTGGCACTCTCCAAAACCAAATACTGACCATCCATTAAGTGATCATTTGAGATATCTCACATAGCACTGCTGGGATTTGTGATGAAACATGCTGGTGAGAATGGCAGATGCAAGGTCAGGATATAGTTATATTCATATATAGCTTATTATCAGCCTAGACAGGGAGTGCCATATAGCTCTTGAAGATGAGAACCTGTTAAAAACCTTACTTTTGCAACACAAATAAGGATTTTTAAAGGCTCAACACACTCAAAGCCTATTCAAAAGACCAGCCCATCACTCTTGCTACCATTCAAGTTCATCTTTTTTAAATACTCAGTTAAAGAACATGTATGGCATGATGTGTTTGCCCTCAGTATTTTAGTGCCCATTGGAAAAAGAATCCACTAAAACAGAATGGTGAGCTGTTGCTTTCTCTGTAATTAAATATTCAGGTTCCAAGAAGAGATATAGAGTAATAATGACTGTACATTTACTGTAACATAAACTAGGGCTCTTCTTATCCAAACTTGCTGTCAGTTTCCTAAAAGTATATTATATTGTTCTTAACTAATCCATATTTTTTGCAGTCACATTTGGTTGCCGCACATTATAATAGGAATCTTTCAGAAGAAAGCAATAATTTCTCTCTCTCTCTCTCTCTCTCTTGCAGAATGAACTTATTGCACACAAAGGCTATCCCAGTGAGGAATATAAAGTGGTGACACAAGATGGCTATATACTTAGCATTAATAGAATACCATTTGGTATTAAGAATCAGGGGAATTCAGGTATTTTTAATCTGCATGGTGAAAATGAGATAAACAGGGTGATTTGAAATAAATTAGGTGTAGGCAGATGTATTAAAACATTATTTCTTTTATTGTCCAAATCACATCCATGAAAAAGTGATAGGAGGATAATGCATGTCTCCTTATTTGATGCAGGGTTGTGTTTTATGCAACAACATTTGGATTAAAATGCTGCTTATGAAAACTATAAAAGAAATAGCTGTGCATTCGAAAGAGCCAAAAAAGAACTGCCTAATTCAGGGGCTGGCTTAATCAGTCTTAGCAAATGTCTTTATTTTAAAAGCTTAGCTTTATTCTGAGATTTTTGCAACAATAGCAATTCAGTGCAGGAAACTGAACACCCTGAAACCTTCTATCAAGGTGGGACTACCATCTTTTGAGTTAGTCTGCTCCCCTGTTGAATAGCATTACTGTCAGGAAATTCTTTCTAACATCATGTTCCTTCTCCAGTTTTGAAACCAGTGGTATTTCTCCAGCATGGCTTACTGGGTGATGGAAGCAACTGGGTTATGAACCTGCCTCACAACAGTCTGGGCTTCATCCTGGCAGATGCTGGCTATGATGTTTGGCTTGGAAATAGCAGGGGAAACACTTGGTCCAGAAGTCACCAAAATCTGTCCATAGATCAAGATGAATTTTGGGCTTTCAGGTATATTTAACTATTGCAGTCTTTGTAATGTATTATTGCAGTAATAACACTCAGTTAAGTGCCTGAAGATATTACAAGTGCAACGCTTAAGTCTTATAATTTATGTATCTATGTCAGGTAGCAGAATTTCTTGGGTAAAGAACAGAGCCTATATCCTTTTGCTCACTGCTTTCAATTTAATATAGGGTGAAAAGTGATGGTGTTTCAAAATGCAAGTTAGTTCTTATCTTCATTTGTATTTAAAAAGCACTAAATGCACCTGATTTTTAGTGATGATGATACCAGTCATCAACATTTATAATAAGCTAGTTCAAAATGTATGTTTGGTAGCCTTGCCTTGTAAAATCTGCCCCAACTGTTCATGTCTGAAGTAAAGAAGTTCTACTTCCCACTCACCTGTTTACGTTACAGTTAATGCAACTGCTGTGTGTGTGTGTTACAGAGAGAGGGCATGCATTGTTATCTGTAGGAACAAATATCTTTGAAAGGGATCTGCCATTTCTTTCTCCATGCAATCCACATTCCACTTGAAAAATGGCATAGTGGGAGACCATTATAGCTTCAGTGGTTGCTAACCATGGTTGCTTCTGGACATTTCTACTGAGTGAGGTGGGGGATGTATTTTAAAACAGAAGTTTTAAAACAGTCAATTGCACTTCTGCATTTACTGATGAGATCATGCCATATTTAAAATGATTAAACTTTTGTCTGCTTAAACAACCCACACATTTTTCCAGCCAATTGACCCACCTCTAATGCACTCCTCTGAAATGAGTGAAGGCATTTTGAACAAAAGTTTTATTACAGAACTGTGTCTTATGTCCAAACAAAGCATCTTTTCCTGACTGGATAAGGTCAAGTGATGGCTTGCTATTGGATATTATCACATGCCAAACCACTGCCACTGGGCAACCACAACTTGTCTCCCAGCTGCATTTAGCCCACCAATTTTCAGCTTCCCATTCTTGAAAATTGGAGGACTACACATAGCTGGGAGATTGGCTGCCTATGGGCAACAGTGGCAACGACTTTTTGGCATGTAATAACATCCTATAGCAATCTGTAATGCAACCTTATTCCATTGGGGAAAGGACACTTTATTTGGGCGTGTGATAATGTCCTTAGACACAACTTTACAATAGCTCTTAAAGCCTGTTTTAAGGCCACTGGCTGATGTTCAGTCAACAAAACACAACAAAGGAAAGTTCTTGGGTCTTCGTAGTATTGTTGCTGGTCAGTGCCTGAGTCTCTCTGGGAAAACTCAAGAAAATTCTGTGACCTTTGAAGAAGATGATTCCTTTATTTACTTTCTATAGGCCTATGTTTAACCAGGGGCATGACTAGAGGAATAGCACCAGGTGACAGCTGCTCCCCAAACATCTACCTTTTGGCAGAAGCAGGCTGTGGCATTTGCCAGCATTCCTTTAAAATGCTGAAGAGATGGTGTGATGGGGCAAGACTCAGTGAGACTGGCGAGGCTTCAAGTTTTTTTAAATTAATTTTTAATTTTTCTATCTTTTTAAAAAATAATAATAAATAAAGATATATTATTTTAAAATATTTTTAAAAATCATATCTTATCAAATTTTCACTTTAACCACACGAAACCATGTATATGTAAATACATTTAGGTTGTGTGTATGATACTATAATTTTGAGGCATTATATCAGTTTTGCTAGTCTACCATTACATTCAGTGACATGCAGAAATTATAGTTTATGAATAACATTAGTGCAAAAGACATTACTAAGGCTACTATATGCTGTGTTATGGGAGGGGGTCATGGAGGGGGGTGACACCAATCCTAGTGACGCCACTGCCCTTATCCCAAATGCCTGGCAAAAGTTATACCTTGTCTTTAACAATTAACCTAAGAACAGACAGTTTGGCTTTTCCTGACTCAATAGCAATGTGAATACAGACTTCTGAAGCTGTGTGTAAAGAAACAATGAACCAGTCTATGTTTTCAGGAGAACCAGACAGTTTAGTTTGCTGGGGAATTTAGGAACAGGAGATGTTAAGCTCAATGCATGCCTATGCAACAGCAGAACACTGCTTAGCCTGAAAGCTACATCACCTTGCACAGTGGATATAGCTCAGTACCATCAGACCTCCATATCCACACATTTTTTATCCATGGATTCAAGCATCCACGGCTTGAAAAATACTTAAAATACATATAAATTCCAAAAAGCAAACCTTGATTTTGCCATTTTAGATAAGGGACATCTTTTTACTTTGACATTTTATTTAATGGGAATTGAGTATCCACAGATTTTGGTATCCACAGGGGAATCCTGGAACCAAACCCCAAGGATACCAAGGACTCACTGTATAACCGTGTTATATTCTTGCAAAACATAATCATGCTATGGCTTTGTTGCTGTTTGAGATTTCCCTTTAGTGCAAAGCAAATGCAAGATGGTAAAAATGCAGAGGTACAAGCATTTGCTTCCATACCCCAAAAATGCACGACCTATAAATAGCTGAATCAAATCCGACATGGTTTTTTGTTCAAATGGCTACATGCTTTTTTTAGTTGGCATCTGTTTAGTAAGATGTGTTACACAGATGAAATGAACTCTGTACAAGTTCTTTGATCTCTGTGCAATGAACCATGTACAATGTATTTGTTCCTTTCCTCTAGTTTTGATGAGATGGCTAAGTACGACCTTCCAGCTGTACTCAACTTCATACTGCAGAAAACTGGACAACAGCAGCTATATTATGTCGGCTATTCACAGGGTGCTGCAATAGGTATGTTATTTCAAATAAAGACTCATATGTATGTACTTGTGATGTCTTTATAACAGTAGCAGCAATGCAAATCAAAGTACTTCAGCAAACTACTTTATGTTAAAAATCAAAAGCTGGACTTCTTTATGATACCAAACAGGTAAGTGGGAAACTAAACTCATCAGTGCTATATACTGTAGTTATAAAAGGCTGAGTCATGAATGAATGATAGCTTTAATTGGAGAATCAACTAGATAAGAAAGATAACATAAATTTATGATATGGGTTTTACCAGAAAACTAAATGGCATGGACACTAATAGACTCAGTTCCAGCTTTCAGCAGTTTATGATCTATCCTTGGTGAGCAGGTGTTTGTCTAGGTGTTTGGTTTGTAGCCATCAACAAATAGTTCTTCTGCTGCAAGTGGTTCTTGCAAGAGAGGGGAAAATGGAAGTTCCTGGGATTTGTACTTTGTTGTGGCATCAGAGCTCTCTGACATGAAAAGGCTAAATATCTCATAAAACTAAAATTCCCAAAATCCACACTGAGCCATGACAGTTGAAGCAAAATCCAACTGAATTATTTCTGCAGTGCAGATTAGACTTAACTTGAAAATATGAAGCTAAAATATGAAGCCCTGGTTAACACTTGGATGGGAGACCACCAACAAATACCAGGTGCTATAGACTCTTTTTCAGAGAAAGGAACTGGCAAAACCACCTCTGAGTATTCTTTGCATAAGAAAACCCTAGAAAAATTCATGGGCTCACCATAAGTCAACAGGCAACTTGAAGGCACATGCACACACACAAAGGACAATCCAGTACAGAGTCTCGGTGTCAAGGGGAGTGAAAAGAACACCTGTGGAAAGTGTGGGTTTTTTTAAATAAAAAAGACCCATATTTCCCTGATGAATAGTGTAAGAAAGTGAGAAAGTGCATGCATGTGTAAGAAGAATGAGAAAACAAAATATAAAATGTGGAGTGAAATACATACCCTCTCCTATACGTCACATGTTGAACTAGTTGTCATTGTTGTTGATAATGTGTGCCTCCAAGTCATTTTTTGAAGTACAGCGACCCCAAGGATAATAGGGTTTTCTTGACAAATTTCTTCAGAGGGAATTTGCCATTACCATCCTCTGAAGTTGAGAGAGTGTGACTTCCCCAAGATCAACCGATGGGTTTTTATGCTCAAGAGGGGAATGGAACCCTGATCTCCAAAGCAATAGTCCAATCCTCAGGCCAATATTTAATTTTTGAAATCTTGCTATATAAGTTAAAGTTAAAGTTGCTGGGACACAGGGTGCATGTGGTTTTTATTTACTTTGTTTAATCTCCATTGTCTCTTTCCCCCCAGCATTCATAGCCTTTTCAACAATGCCAGAGTTAGCTCAAAAGATCAAAATGTTTTTTGCCCTAGCACCTGTGACTAGACTTAAATATGCCAAAAGTCCAGCTATAAAACTTCTTAATCTTCCAGAAAGACTCCTCAGGGTATGTATTGTTTTTTTATCCCTTTCTTTTTGCAAATGGCCATAAACCAAATTTCTATAACCCTCCAAATTGTATTAGGTTTTTTTTTGTCATGATCATATATACTTAAGGATGCACTTATATGTGATATAACTCTTTCTTCTGAAGAAACCCCACTGAACTTACAAGTAGACATGAATAGGGTTACAATCTTAAATATTTACAATTTCATGCACAGCTCTTGAGAATATTTTGATATCTCTTATAAATAAACATGCCTTACCAATCTGTCTTACCAAAAAATGAAAAGTTTTAAACTGTTTGAGACTCTCATTGTAACAGGAACTGAATATAAATTATATAGGGTTGTAATGTAAAAAGGTTGAAAAAATAAAGAGTGAAATATTTCTTTATATTATATCCAGAACGCATTCATTACTAACATTATGATCTTCCCTGCTTTTAGTTATCATAACTG
Organism: Sceloporus undulatus; assembly: GCF_019175285.1. Classification (NCBI taxonomy): domain Eukaryota; kingdom Metazoa; phylum Chordata; class Lepidosauria; order Squamata; family Phrynosomatidae; genus Sceloporus; species Sceloporus undulatus. The sequence goes on from NC_056524.1 coordinate 178,385,612, forward strand.
AGCTTTGTTAAGAGTGTAAAGTTGTAATCTTCTACATTCCTGTTCCCTTGAACTCTGGAGGAAGGCTATAGGTAGAACTGCTTGTGACTCTTGTTATTACCCTTCATGTGATAGCCGCTTGGTGATGGATCCTGAAAGTGGTGTGCATGTATGTCAGAGTAAGAATCACCTTAATGTTAAGAGACACCGCCTGGAGGAGATACATTTATATTGAGAAGTCTGAGGAGCATTAAGCCCTGTTTTGCTGAAGGTTAGGTGTCTGATCTGAAAATTGAGAAGTTCCTCTGGAAAAAAACCTAATCAGAACATTACATGGCCAGATCACCACTAATTCAAAATGTGTGAAGGGGTTTGCAATAGTGTAGACACCTCCTAAATCAAAACTCCTTTTGATTGAATATTCTGCCAAATGAGGGAAAAAGAGCAGGAGAGGGAAAATCTTAAAATTCATGAGAATCCCCATCAGTAAATCATCAGTTAAGCACTTGGGGGTATGAATACATACAAGTTAAACCAATTTATTGCACTTAACTTTGGTCCTCTTGGCCTGTTACGGACTGCCAAAATAAAGCTGCTTCGGGTCTCTTTGGAGGTATGCTATTTAAACGATGCATAGGTCCTAAGAGTCCGGAGGTCGTGCCAAAGCCACACTCCATTCCTAAGCACTGGAGTGTAGCTTTGGTGCAGCTTCCGGATTCTTAGGACCCATGCATCATTTAAACAGCATACCTCCAAAGAAACCCAAAGCAGCTTTATTTTGGCAGTCTGTAACAGGCCCTTGTTAATAAAATGAAAAACAAAAATGGGTAGTAATTTATACTCTTGGTCAGAGTGCCCTAGAGTTATATGGTTTGGGGAGGAAGAAAATAATATTACAATAAGTAAAATTGCTAGCCATGCCATTAGAGCATCTCTGAAAGTTGGTTTACTTTTCTTATTCTTGAATGAAAGTAAAACTAATGCACTTAGTTGCATTAATTTCTTTGGCAGTCAGGTTAGTATTGGTTCAGGACTGGAAAAATCATGACTGCTTTATCCATGAATAAATAGTTGAAAAGAGTCTGGTATCTAGTTCACTACCAATCAGTTCTTTGCCATCCCACCTGGTTTCTCTCTCTTTGTCCCACCTTCCCTCTTTGTTTTCAGCTTACACTGCTGCTGCAAATTGAGTTCAAAGTGCAATGATACTTTGTGCAAATATTGCAAAACGTTTTGTGCAAAAAGTAGTACAAAACACTTTACACTCTGTTAACTCAGCAGTGGGAAGAAAGGAGAGGAAAGGAGGAAAAATCTTGACCTTCCCAGTAGGCAAAAGCAAGCTGCTGTAGCCTCTCTAACCTCATCTGTTCTTCCTCATTAATAACTTTTATGATCTGATGTTGCTTAGCCACACATGTTGTGATTTTCATCTCTGAAATGTTGGGAGGGATGGAGGAGGACAGCTGCCAAAACTGGAAAAGACATGAAGAAACAAGGACCCTTTCAAATTATTTCAGCTGACAGTTCTCTTTGTATATTGCAGGCTATGCTTGGCAAAAAAGAATTCCTTCCTCAGAATCGATTATTCAAAAATATGCTTACTAACTTCTGTGGCCGGCGACTTTTTACTAGCGTTTGTGGAAATGTCTTCTTCCTTCTCAATGGATATAATACAGAAAATATAAATATAGTAAGTGTTCTATTTAGACTGAAAACTTGTATTCCTTGGATCCTCATAGTTTTAAAAAAAGAGAAAATTGATTTTGTATATCAGGAGTATGCAACTGCCAGGGGTTGTGGAGCTGCACTACTTACCCCTCTAGACTAGAAAAAAGGCAGGATAAAAATAAATTCATCATCATCATCATCATCCAACCCCCACCTCCAAAACAAAAACACAATTAAAAAAGGAAAGCTTTTTGAGGGGACGACTTGATGAACATAAGGGAGAAAGGAACAAAATAAAACAATACTTATGTCTGACCAATCTGTGCCACATAAATTAAGATAATAACCGACATAAATTGTTATAATCTTTTGTGGGTTTACCTGGTTTTGCATTATACTACCATGGGAGCGGGGAGGTGTCATTTTAAGGCTCACCTCTTGCAGGACATCTGATGGCATACTTGAGAGGAAGGTTATTCATTTCCAGGAGGAAACCCAATAATTCATATTTTGAATTCATTTAGAATTAAAGAGCAATCCACATTGCAGTGAGGGATGTTTCTGAACAATTCATGCCTTTCCAATCTGATGTGAACTAATCTAATCTGCACCTCCAAGACTAACTTCCAGGCTAGAATTTAATTTTTACAACTCTATAGCAATCTAATACAGAGGTATATGAAAAAAATATGTTAAAATGCATATTAAAAACTATATTTTCAAGGGAACAGAATTTGTAGCTGTGTTTTGAGTGAAAAAAGAATTGAGTTTTTGAAAAACACTGCCCTCTAGTGTTCAGTTGTCCACATTAAATAATAGTTAAGATTCTTCAAGTATAAATTAATTGCCCTTGCAACTAAGAGATCAATTCAAATATCATCTGCAAGATTATCAGACAGGGATGGGATCGCTTTCCCGTCCTTATCCCATCATTATCACAACTACATGAAAGCCTTTCACAGGCAGTGGACTTATCCTGTCATTATCCTGTCAATGAAGTGGAATTGTATTAATGCAAATTCCTGTTAATACAAAATGACAGGATAATTCCACTTCAATGATGGGACAATGACAGGATAAGCACAATGTTGTGTGAAAATTGTTCGTGCGACTACGGTCAACTGTAGTTCAATGATGGGACACAGACAGGATAAGCGCAACATCGTATGAAAATATTTTTGCGATCACACAGTAAGGACAGGAAAAGGACAGGACAAAGACATCCTTTTCCACATCTGAAAATCTCCCCAATGTCAGAACACTAGTGAAAGCCAAGGAACCTCAGTTGTACCACAACTTCCAGAAATATCTTTCTCCCTCTTTGGTCAACATAAGACTGAAAAGATCAAAAATGTTCCAGTTGTATTTTCAAGCTGAGGATGGTTGAATCCATGGATAAAGAATCTGTGGATATGGAGGGATGACTGTACATCTACAATTCAGACATGTTTCATTCTTTGAGAGAAACATGATCATGTATTTTTCTATAATGTTAATCATTTTGTTCATTTTAACTGGCTTTAACTTTAATCTTTTTTGATATTATAATTATTTTTTAAATATATGTGCTGTGAATTTGAACTATGGTTGTGTTAACTGTTGCAAGCTGCCTTCACTCCCAAATTGGGAAAAGGATGTAAATAACAACAACAACAATTATTATTATTATTCAGGCTGAGAATCATGCTTTGTTATAAAGACACTGGGTCTTCCTTTCTTTTTTCTTCCAGAGCCGAGTAAATGTGTACGTGTCTCATTTACCAGCTGGAGCATCTGCTCAGAATATATTACATTGGAGCCAGGTATATTTAACCTGCATACATACATACACACAGTGTGTGTGTGAGAGAGATTCAATATATACATATACGTTTAAATTCTCTATATATCCCTTTATCCTCAAGTGATCCCAAGGTAGTATGGGTAAAAAAAAAATAGAATGAACACTAATTCCTCAAATAGCAAGCCAACAAAAAGCACGACAATCACATTTTGTTTTTAAAAACTCAATATAAATATGACAATGCCTGGAGGAACAGGAGTGCTCTAGTTTGCCACAGAGGGGGGAAAACCCCAAGTTTGGCACTAATCATCTCTGTCTTGGGATTCAACTGTAATATCCAGGGAGAGACCACATTTTAAGCCTTATCCTTTGTAAATACAAAATGTAGTTCTCCCAGTAATAGTTCTTGCAGAAGGCACTCTTCTAAAGTGTTTAATGCACATACAAAATCAAATGCAAAGAGGTTTTCCTTCAGATGTCTGGACTGGAAGCCATTTAGGGCTTTGAAAATGAAAGCCAGCATCGTAAATTGGTCTTGTTATGGCAAAGAGGAGCCCATTATGCTTTGTTATGAACTGATTTAATGGATCTTCATCAAGATGAAACAACCATAATTCTAGCATCCAGATGCTACACAAAGTGAAGCCTCTCAAGATGTTTTCAGGTGCAGATCAATGTATAACACATTACAGTAATCCCACCTAGATGGTAACAACTCAAGTCCCATTTTATACAATGGCATAGTAAAATGGCATCTGTTATATACAATGGCAAAAGCTGTTTTCAGGTGCAGATCAATGTATAACACATTACAGTAATCTCACCTAGATAGTAACAACCTAAATCCCTTGCAAAGTGACTCTTATTCATAGCATAAAGAAGCTGAAATTGCTCTTGATGCTTCCTCTGGAACTGTGTCAGTGTTGGTATCTGGGTCAGAATAAATTTAAACAACTATATTCTTGATATATGTAGTAAACTTGACATAGCAGGCCTCTAAAAGTTCCAGCATCCCTCTAATTTCAAAGGTGCTGCAAACCCCCATTCTATGAAAAATGTGCACAAACATGGTTTAGTAAAATTAATAGGGGAAAGTACAAAGATTAAGACAAGTGTGTACAACAAAACACACAAACTCCCCCCCCCCCCAAAAAACCCCAACAATAACAGACTGACAAGCTGAAAAGAAACAAAAATGAAGAAGAATACAGGTGAGATTTGCAGAAACAGAAGAAAATCCCCATCTCTCTAAATCGTTATATGGTTCTGTTTTCTTTGGATGAAACAGAATTGCACCATAGCTTCTTCTTCTAATATCAGACCCTAAATAAATGTAAAAGCAGACTGTAGGGGAAGAAAGTGGTGATGCAATTATTACTGCAACTTCAGATTTACAAAGGGAATTGTAGGTCAAGGATGCCCCACAGCTGTGACTGAAAGAAAATAAATTTCCAAATTCTGTATATCCAAATCCCAAATAACGAGGTGCTTCTAGGCATCTCACCTCATCTGTCTCACATTGTTATACATCTTAAAGGAGATATAAAGAAGCCAGGTCACATTTCTGGCTCTTAGGTCCCCTACTATTTGCTATGTGGGCACAGTGGGCTCTACTGGGGTTTGATTCTAGGACACCCTGTGGATACCAAAATCTGCAGATACTCAAGTCCCATTTTGTACAATTGCATAGTAAAATGGAATCCATTGTATAAAATGGCAAAATCAAGGTTTATTTTTTGGGATGTATATATTAATATTTTTAAGCTTTGGATGGTTCAATCCATGGATAAAGAATCTGTGGATATGGAGGGCCAATTGTATAACCCTGCTCATCAAATATAAGTACAGTACTATAATGAAGACATGACTCATAACAATTTATAATTGTATCTTGTAAATTATTAGGGATGATTTTCCAAGTCAAACTTGGATATGGAACAGTCATGCTCAGATGCCCCTTCTCAAAATGGGAGGGGAATCTTTTAATTCCCCAAGCTTCTTGTCTTTTTTTGGTTGTGTGTCTTCAAGTTGTTTCTGACTTATGGTGACCTTAAGGTGACCTTATCATGGGTTTTTCTTGTTAAGACAAGGGTTTGCCATTGCCTTCCCATGAGGCTAAGAGCATATTACTTGTCCAAGGTCACTCAGTGGGTTTCATGGCTGAGCTGGGAATCAAACCCTGGTCTCCAGAGTCCTAGTCCAACACTGAAATCACTAGATCTCTACCCTCTGCTTGTTTCTACCACCCTCTTAACTCTCCCAAAGCCACTTGTGTCATCTTCCTGCCAACCAAACTGCCTCATTTCTGTACCTGCAGAAGACAGCAAGAACAGCAGCACAGCCATCTTCATTTCATCTTTTCCCCTCTGTCATTCTTTCTAAGCTTACAAGGACCCTGACAAGAAATACCATACTGTACACTGTCACCCTATTATTCTGGAAGAACTTTCATACTGCCAAAAAAATAAAAAAATGGCTAAGCAGTTTTCAACTCCAGCTTGAGATTTCTTGTCTGGGTTCATTCTTTTAAAAAAAAAATCAGGTGTGAGCTTAGTGAAGTGGTTTAACATAAGCAGCAAAGGAGTTCTGATCTCTTGTTTTGCTACTGGTCCAAACAAATTTCTTATATAAAATCCTGTTGTGTTTACTTTGAATAAGGTCAAATTACACTTTAAAAAATGCTTTCCACAAGCAAGTTGTCTTTTAAACTCCAAGCCCAAAAAAACCCTATGAATTTTAAACTGTAATCGTATACGTCTTCTCAGACGCAGTTGCCAGCCCAGGTGTCACCCAGTGCAGGGGGCATAGCCAAAAGGCTATGCTCACCCCTTCTCCTTTGCTGCAGTGGCAGCAACCTCCCCATGAGGAGACTGCTACCTCAGTGGGGAAGCAGGGCCAGGTGCCCACGACCTTTTCCTTTCCCTGTGGTGGCAGCTGTCTCCTCATGAGGAACCGCTACCATCCCAGGGAAGCAGGGCCAGGTGCCCTCAACCTTCTCCTTCCTCACGATGGTGTTTGTCTCCTCATGAGGAACTGCCACCACCATGGGAAGCAGGGCTGGGGGTGCTCCCTCCTTTCCCCAGTGGGAGAATGGCCCTATCAGGTGTTACTCCTCTGCTGGGGTTTCACCCAGTGTGGTCCGCACCACCACACCTCCCCCAGTAATGCCACTTTTCAGAGCTAAGCCCAATTGAGCCCACATGTATGCGAGGGTTCACTCTGTGGGCAGACCTCTGATATCATATTGCAACAGGATTTCTGCCACAGAAATATGTGGTGCCTATTTGTAACCTAAACTTGGTGCATTTTTGTGTTAAAATTGCACTGTTAACCTGGCAATGTAATATTTCATTTCTTGTCTTTCCTAACAGGTTTTCCATTGTAGACTATTCAAAGGGTTTGACTGGGGTGATGAGCACAAGAATAAGGAAAAGCACAACCAGGTAGAGAACTGTACATTTCTAAAAAGCACAACCATTGATAAAGAAAAGGAAGTGGAAAGGGAATAGGTGGGTGGGATTTTTGCACAGAGTTGCTTACAGTATTTAAATATGTTTTCAATGAAGTAGCCAGGCTAGTCTCTTGAAGCACAAAAAGGAGGAATGGAGAGAGAAATCCACTTTACTATATCTGAAGAAGTGGGTTTCTATCCACAAAAGCTCATGCTGCTACATTCCTTCTTCCCCACTCCCTGTCCCTTCCTCCTTTTTGTCCATATAGTACAATGGGCCCTTGGTATTCACTGTGGTTTGGTTCCAGTGTTACAGCCTAGAAAAAGGCAATTATTCCCTCTTGTCTAGTGAAATAACTATTTTCCAGGCAAGAATCAGAGGATTAAAACAGGAACAAAATTTATTTTGATCTGCAAATCAAAAAATGACTAGGATTACTGAGATCAATCGTAGTGAAGAAATGAGAGATTTTTGGCTCTTAAATAACCACAAACAGAGCTATAATGCTAATCACTACATTTGAATCCAACCAGAATGTCTACTTTCGTCCATTATACATGTCACCAAAGAATGCTGATGGAAAACAGAAAACATGTCATCAATCAAACAGACAACTATCTTCTACTAAAGAAGGGGTGTGCTTTGATTGTGAGTTCCTGCATGGGAGGGGGTTGGACTGGATGGCCTTTGTGGTCTCTTCCAACTATGTAATGTTATGATTCTATAAAAGAAACCTAATCTGATTGAAACATTCCATAGACAACAATCTCCTAGTAAAGAAACCTAATCTAATCTAAAATATTCCATGCACAAATGGAGAAATGCCTGTTTCTCATGGGACTAGAATTTTTTTATTGGCATCTACATCCTCTTAGTTCAGCTTTTTTTTTCTCTGCCAGTCTCATCTAAAAAGGCTTCTTTGAGAATTTAGTAATTTAATGTTAAGGAATCATTTTCTAATTTCAATCTCTAGCACTATCAGCAGGACCCCCATGGATAACAAAATCTGTGGATGTATAATAAAGACATACATACATATGGATTATGGTAATCACCAAAGGATTATAGTAACAAGCATTATAAATGGCTTATGTACTAAAACAGTTATAACAGTCAAAGGAAAATGGTAACCATGACCAATAACTGTGGCTAATACCATAATGACCATTTGAAGTGGAATAACCAGGTTTATGTAATAAAGACTGCAGTACAGTAATCACCAAAAGAATATAATAACCACATCAGGAAGGATGCTGTGATGCATCAAAAATGGTTTAAGTGCTAAAGCCTGTTATAATGGTATAAGTGCTAAAGCCTGCTATAAAGGACTAGGGTAACAGTGGCCAATAACTTTATGACACAGAGTATAAAATGGTTAATACATAGACCGCAGTAATAAGAATAAGTATGTAATAAATGCTGCAGCAATAGCCAATTTCAGCTTTAACATGAAAGTGAAAAATGAACAATCTGTAGCTAAGAGTGGTATGATATATCAGATATAATAAAAATTAAGTAAGAAAAATTAAGTGAAAAAATGCTAAGAACCTGCAGACCAGATAGTGGTACTTCCCAGACCTCAAACCTCTGCAGGCATGCAAAACCACAGAGAAACAAATCATACTCCAAAAGAAGCACATCACTGAGCAGCAACACAGTTGGAAAAGTGTGTAAAAAGCATGGGCTACTATAACAAACATAGAGTAATAGCAGATACCTGTACAAAGAACGGTAGAGGTTTGTATCAAAATTAACATGGTCAGTAACTGTAATATAAATTAGTAATAACATTTTTGAATAATGAATACCCTGACGCACTAATGATAAGTATATAGAATGCAGCGAGGAGGCAGCAGAGTGCAGCAAGTGTCTGTGGATGGGAAGGGCAGGAAATAGCAATAGCAAGTACATTTCTAAACCGCTTATCAGTGAACTGGCACTCCTGAAGTGGTTTACAATATGTAAGCCAATTGCCCCCAACAAGCTGGGTACTCATTGTACCATCGAACTAGAGGATGGAAAGCTAAGTGGACCTTGGAGCTCTCCTCTAGGATCGAATTTTCATTGCTGTGGCTGCAGTTCCAGCATGTAACCACTGTGCCACCAGAGCTCTTTTTAACAATGAGATGCACCATATGGATGGAGATAGAAAGGGATGTGGGGTGCTGTGTAGTCTAGGAAAAATGAAGGAGGCAACAAGAAGCACCATATGGCTGGGGATAGAAAACATATTGTGCGACTAAGGGAAGTGGGATGCTGTGTGGTCTAGGGATGAAAAGAAAAAAGAGTCAGGTGGCCAGTGAATAACAGAGAGATCTGAGAGTACACCATGAGGCCTCAGAGGAGGGTTGATAAGAGTAAAGGGAGATAAAGGAGGAACCGGAAGACCAATAAATAGCATGAGGCATTGTTAGAGGCAAAGAAAGCAGAACACAAGAAAGAGAGAGAGAAACAAAGAGGAAAAAGAAAGAGGAAGGACAAGCAACAAGTGTGTTAAGAAAAGAAAGAGAATGAAGGAGAGATGGAGGACAGTAGAAAGTGGAAATCCTCCATTCCTCTTGCCCCATCCTACATGGCTTACCCAGATAATTTTACTCCCTCTCTTGACTGTGTTTCCTGTCCTCCCAACTAAGGACTTTATCACACGGGGAAATCGGGAGGGGATGGGGGGGGGGTTAAACTGTCATTATCCTGGGAAAGTCGCACAATCATGGGAAGATTTTCACATACATCGTGATTAAAGAGGACCTATCCCAGGAATAACCAGGGAATAACCAGCAACAAATCATCTATGGGTTTTTCCGGTGAATGATTTGTTGCTGGTTATTACCTAGTTATTCCTAGGACAAGTCCTCTTTAATTGCTATGTCGTGTGAAAATATTCATCACGTGATTTCATGAGATTATAGCAATTTAAACCCCTGATTCCCCCCCAATTTTCCCTATATGATAAGGTCCTAACACTCACCCTTCTCCCACATTGTGTGCCTTCATCACTTGCTCACCAGAGGCCCCCAAAGAAAAAGGAGAGAGAAAGAGAAAACAGGAAAGGGGTAAAAGGGAAAGGTGGGCCCCATATCCACTGTCACTGCAGGCCTCCAGATCTAACACACAGGCAGGCTGGGCTTCCTCCTCCCTCTTAAACGCTCAACCCACAGCCCAGCTAGCCCCCATATGACTCATCTGGATGGCTTCTCCTCCCACCGGACAACTCCTGCCCCCCACTACCACTTGTTTGCCAGCCCCACAAAGAGAAAGGAGAAAGAGGGAGAAAAGAGAGGACAAGAAAGGGGAGAAAGGAAAAGGAGGCCCCCACCCCTGTCACCACTGACCCTGGGCCTAATGGATGGGCAGGGAAGCAGGCCAAGCCTTCCCTCTTTCCGTCCAGCCCTCAGCCCCCAGTCTCCCCAGCAGATCCTACAATCTTGAACCAACCCAAAGCCAAGCCAAGCCAACCATCCTCCCCCTACAAACCCTCCTTCATCCCCTCCTTCAGACAGTGTGCATTGTGAAGGCCCAAAACTGAACCGGCTGCCATGCGACCTGCTCACTTGGAAGGTCCAGACAACCACAGCTGGCTTCCACATGGGCAGGCATATATATGCCTGTGAATTCACACTCAAGAACTCATGGGAGTTCCCATCCCACAAGATTTTCCAAGACCTGAGACAATATTTCATTCAAAGTCACACAATGGCAATGCCATCACAAGATTTCATGCAGCACAGACCTCAAGCAACTGCTCATTTCCTCAGAGGTCCTGGCAACAACCCAAGGGATGCCTGGTGCAACAGCAGCCTTCTGGGCAGCATCAGAGTAAATCATCCCAGATTTTACCAATCATTTACCCAAGTGATCAGTCAAAGGATAATATTTGTTTTTTGTTTTTTCTATAGATCTATTTGTGGGCTATCATGCACTAGGGTGGGATGGTGGGAAGCACTGCATTAGAAACCTTTGGTGGGTATAGAAATTGCTAGTTGGAGAATTGACAATTAGAAGAGTATAGAGATAGGAAACTAGTGAGGAGATGGATATTAAGGAGCTGAAAAAAAAACCCCAACCAGTTCCATGGTATTGAAAGAAAATGCTCAAACTATATACAGTGGCCCCTTGGTATCAGTTGAGATTTGGTTCCAGGACCCCTCATGGATACCAAAGTCTACGGGTGCTCAAGCCCCATTAAATACAATGGCAGAATAAAATGGGGTCTCTCATATAAAACAGCAAAATCAGGGTTTGCTTTTGGGGATGTATATCTTTATGGAACATTTTCAAGCTGTGGATGATGGATTTCATGGATAAAGAATCCATGGATATAGAAGGATGACTGTACTAGTAAAAATCAACAATGCTCTAAAAGTGATAAAATCAATTTGAAAGAGGATGCAAGGAATAATTACAATTCAAAGGAGAATTTATATTTAAATATTCATTCATTTGCTTAATTTATTTTAATTTAGAGAAGAGGCGATAGTTTAACAGGTCACTTCTAATATCATATACATTTTTTTAGTTTATCCCTCCTGTATATAAAGTGGAAGATATGACTGTGCCAACAGCAGTATGGTCTGGAGGAAAAGACCTACTCTCCGATCCAAAAGATGTTGCTATACTTCTCCTTCATCTTAGAAATCTTGTTTTCCATAAAGCAATTCCAGAATGGGGTCATCTTGATTTCATCTGGGGACTGAATGCACCTCAGCAAATGTACAACGAAATGATTGCTCTGATGAGGCAGCATGCATAAATCTACTAATGCAGAAATATGCCAGCATTTTTCACACCAGCCAAAACTTCTACAATATATTTTTTAAAAAACTTGTAGCCCACTGCTCTGTATCTTTCTTCAGATTGCATGCCCAATGAGATTTGTCGGACTTACTGTCAATAAAGGATCTTTATTGTTATTACACATTCCTTTATGATATCTTCTGAACTATGTTTCAAAGTCCAACATAGTGAAATTTTGTAATAGGATAGTAAATCTTGAATTGTTTCCTTTGGGATCATTGCAAACAAATATGCTAATTATGTCTCTATTTCTGCAAACCAGGTTAGTTATTAACATGGTTCTAAGTTATACTAAGTCTACTACTATGAAATTCAAACAGGTTTGGAAATGGTTGAAGATTTCAGAATTTCTCTTACAGCTCTAGACCAATCTGATCATTGTGTGCATGAGTAGGCCAATCAGTATTTTGTAGGACTGAAATATCAATATGGAAATGTTAAAAACTATAGTGGCCCCATGGTGGGGTTTGGTTCCAGGACCCTACCCGCCCCCCACCCCGATACCAAAATCCATGGATGTTCAAGCCCCATTAAATACAATGGGGCAGTAAAATGGTGTCCCTTATAAAAAATGGCAACATCAAGGTTTGCTTTTTGGAATTTATATATTTTTATTATATTTGCAAGCTGTGGATGCTTGAATCTGTGGATTGAAAGTCCATACATATGTAGGGCTGGCTGTATGCAGAAATCCAAAGCCATTCTTTATTGCCACACTTTCCAGTAGTTTTTGTCACCTGAGCTCTTACAGCACTTCACAGATCAAAGATAGACCATTTCTCTTAACATATGTTTAGTAGCATATGGTGGCATAACTAGGATTGTTGTCACCTCAGTGCAATAAACTCATGTTGTCACACCTAGGCAGGGGCAGCCACTCTGGGGAGACAACATGGAGATTGTGGGGTATGTGTGTGTGAGGAATGGATGGTTGTATGAGTGAGAAGTGGCACTAGAAGACTGAACAAAATGGAGATTCGCAATGCATGATATGGGAGTTACCTAGCAAGCGAAGCGAGGATTTTTGAACCTACTGGTGAGGTGATGGCGCATCTATGAAAACCAAGATGTAGCTGCCAAGTGTTATCTATAAGGAAAGGACATTCCATCCAAGGGTTGGTACGAACTGCAAGAAGTTACAGAATGTTTGGACATGGACTGATAAGAGGAGAAACATAGAGAACTCATCAACCAAAGAAATTTCTGTCCGAGGGCCAAAGGGCGGTGGACATTGGAAGTAGAGAAGCAGAAAGCCTTAAAAGAGAGAGCTTTCCAAACCAGAGGTGTGCTCCTGGATCCACGGCAACAGGGCTCCCACGCCTTCATAAAGATGCCTGATCAATGGCTTCAGTGAAGTGCCATCTGTGTTTGTGAGTATTGTATGAATGGTGTGTGTGAGAGCTCTCTTGGTACTTGTATTTGTTTATGTCTGTGTATTCCAATAAATATTACATGCATAGTGTCTAAAAACAAATTTGGTGTCTCTTTGTCTGTGTCAACTCTGCTCTGAAAAAGTCCACTGGGAGGGAGATTTCCACTACACACTCTCAGGTTAAACAGGTTGCCCTTAAGATCAGGGCATAACAGGGGGTGGAGGTGGAAGTGCAAGTGGAAGTGGCAGCAGGCAAAGAGGGGCACTTGTCATTTGCCCTACCCTTCCTGACTGCTTCACTGCTGTCGCTGCACCACCCATGCTGCTGGCACACATTCCAGCCACGGACAGAGGTGGACTGCTGCCATCCCCATCCTCAGCTGTAAAATCTCATTGCAGCTGCTGCCTTCAATTCAGGCTTCTCCACAGCCTTGACTCTCTCAGCCAAGAAAGCCGAGGAAGTGAAGAAAAATGGGTGGGGGTTGGCAGCTATGGTGAGTTTTCAACCAGCTTGCCACACTGCTGGCACCCAATCATTCTCCATGGCCTTGGCTCTCTCAGCCAAGAGAACTCAAGGAAGCAAAAAAGAAAGACTCCTTCAAAGGCAAGATGACCAAATTGAAGCTGTTGTACTTTGGGCACATCATGAAAAGGCATGATTCATTAGAAAAAAAACAATAATGTTAGGAGAGGTAGAGGGCAGTAGAAAAAGATGGAGACCACACACCAGTTGGTTCTGTCTTCAGAGGAATTCAGATGTGTGGGTGTTTCTGCAACATGTCCTAGGTTTAGAGGATACCAAGAAACTGCTGAGTAATAAATCACAATCATGTGCTGCTTCAAAATCAACTCCTAGAAGTGCACTGGAATGTACACAGATGGAACGGTGGTGAGACTATAGTGTTTGAATTATCAAAACAAAATTATTGACTTGAGTGACTTTCATTATCTACCCAGTGCAGGAAGAACTAAACATATTTTACTGACATTTAAGCTCTCCTTTTTTTCCCTACATAACTCAACAAATGAGCAAACTCTGATGGCAAAATCATCACATTCAAACTGTTAGAGTTTTCAAGGAGAAGATAGTTCCTTTCTTTCTAAGGTTTTGGAACGGATTGTTTATTCTCGCTGTCTTGAGTTTCTTGAAGCCAACTCCATCCTCGATCCCTTTCAGTCTGGTTTCCGCCCAAGGCATTCCACAGAGACAGCTCTCACTAAGATCTCGAATGACCTTTTACAGGCCAAGGTTAATGATCTTTACTCTGTTCTCATCCTTCTTGATTTGTCTGCAGCCTTTGACACCGTTGATCACTGTCTTCTAGTTTATATACTTTCTGACCTTGGGTTCTCAGACTCTGTTCTCGACTGGTTTAGATCTTATATGTCTGGCAGATCTTTTGCAGTGGGTGCAGGTGGTCAGACTTCATCTCCTGTTCCCTTATCTGTAGGAGTTCCCCAGGGCTCTGTTCTGGGTCCTCTTCTGTTTTCTCTCTACACACTGTCCTTAGGTAAACTCATTAGCTCTTTTGGTTTTTCCTATCATCTGTATGCCGAGGACACCCAGTTGTATCTTTCCACCCCTGACCTTTCTCCAAGGCTTGAACAGCAAGTTTCGTCTAGTCTCACAGCTGTCTCGCAGTGGATGTGCCATTGGCGTTTGAAGCTCAGTGTGTCCAAGACGGAGCTTCTTGTCTTTCCTCCTCAGTCCGCCCTTCAACACTCCTTTTCTGTTTCTGTGGACAACATTTCTATTCAACCAGTCCAGCAAGCTCGCAGTTTTGGTTTTATCTTTGATTCTTCTCTGTCATGTATTCCGCAGATCCAAACCACAGCCAAGGCTTGTAGATTCTTTCTATACTATCTTGCCAAAATCCAACCATATCTCTCCGCCTCTACTGCCAAGATCCTGGTCCATGCCCTAGTGGTCTCATGATTTGATTACTGTTAACGTCCTCCTGGCTGGGCTTCCTCTTGCTCACCTCCGTCCTTTAATCTCTGTTCAGCGTTCAGCTGCACGCATGATCACTTCCACCCACCGCTCTGACCACATCTCTCCTGTGTTGGCATCCCTTCACTGGCTCCCCCTCCCTTTCCGCATTCAGTATAAGCTCCTGCTGTTGACATTTAAAGCCCTCCATGGACTGGCCCCTCCTTACCTATCAGACCTTCTTTCTCCTCACCTTCCCACCAGGGCCCTCCGTTCTGGTAGTCAAGGTCTACTGTCTCAGCCCAGGATTTCCTCTGCCCCATCCCAGATTTGCCCCTTTTCACTTGCTGCCCCTCACTCCTGGAACCTTCTTCCCCTACAAGCAAGAGCCATCACTTCTTTAACCAGTTTCAAAACGGAGTTGAAAACCATCCTGTTCAGAGAAGCCTTCCCAGGCATTGCATAATTGTCGCTTACCATCTGATGTTCTTTTGGTGCCTGTTTATCAAACCATTTCCTGTATTGCTATATACTGTATATGCATTATCCTACTTGAGAGTATGTATTTTCCCTGGAAAATGATTAACCATCCATTATGAAGCCAAGCCCTCCCTCCAGTCCATCTGCCTTGGTCCACGCCTTGGAGTAGAGAGGAACTGCTGGACCTCTTACTCTTTCCCTCCACCACTCCCTTCTCCTTCTGTGTCATGTCTTTTTAGATTGTAAGCTCGAGGGCAGGGAACCATCTCACTAAAAAGATTGCATGTATAGTGCTGTGTAAATTTACAGCGCTTCATAAATAAAGGTTAATTAGTGGTAATGAAAGCGGCCTGGATGGATAGTGATGCTTGAGAGAACTCTAATTCTCTATTAACCATGGAGCCACAGAAAGCTCATGCAGCTGATACGTAGAATAAATGGACTTACTTATTTCTTAGGTCCAGAATGAGTGTTATTGATTATGTAACTACATTTAGAGATCTGGAAGTTATTCCTAAATTTGATCACTTCCCAATTACCCTGGAGTTAGATAATCTCATTCATACAAGAGCCACAGATTGAGGACTACTACCAACCTTCCCTTATGTCAGAAGGTAATGCTTATTGCAGAACTAAATGAACCTCTCATCTAAACTTAATGATAACCGATTTGATGGTATCACATCATTTTGCCTCAATATCAGCTGAGTTGCTGGATGTACTCCTACAGAACTATACTATACTTATCCAAGAGTTATACCAACATCATTTAATGGTAGCACTTCACTGAGATCCCAACATAGATATTTGAAACCATGGTTTGATAAGGACTATGTCAAAACCAAAAAAGCTCTGACGGATACTTATCTGGTTTTTGTAACAAACACCTGTAATGAACTGAAGAGGTCATCAGTAGCTGCTGTGAAAATCCTTCAGAAGAAGAAACAATAAACAGCCATGAAAAACAACTGGTGACATCTTATCCTGGCTGCCAAATCTAATGACTCAGCTCTCTTTTGTCATATCATATCCTGCTTTCAAGGCAGTGGCACCCCTAAGGTGGCCTGTCAAATTCCTCCCACTATCTGGGAGGAGTATTTTCATGAGTTATATACAGATGCTAATGGTGAGAAAGGAAGTTCTATACAAACTATAGATAATCTCCCAATGTGGCCATCAGTGTAAGTGTTGGAATAAAAAGCCTTGTAGCTCAAGACCAGGGAAGGCACTGGGAGAGGAGTTCATTCCACCACAGGTTATTAAAAATATCCTGGATTTCCGGGGGCCCACCTTGGCTTCTCTTTTCACTTGCATTGACACATATTGACAAATCCCCATGGACTGGGGCCAAACGTCATTGTTCCCATTTATTAAAAAAAGAGAAAAGATGACTCAGCTAATTATAGACCAATCAGCCTTCTTAATGCAATCAGTAATCTCAATGCAAGACATTTACACAGAAAACTGCTGAATTAGTTGGAACCAGAAAACATTCTTACAGAGGAGCTGGCTGGGTTCAAGGAAAGGAGGTCTACTGTTTTTTTTAAAAATATTTTTATTCGTATTTTAAACAATTAAAGAAACAAATCCTTCCTCCATTCTCACGTTCTTCGGACTCGCGTTCCTCACTTATACACAAGGGCCAAATGGAGAATGAAGGGGATACGTGTCTGTGACATGCACCCGAGTCTATATTCAAACCAATGGGGCTTGAATATAGGCGAAACTCCATTTCTGTGAGGGGTTCTGGAATGGATGCCTTGCAAAAAAGGAGGAGTGACCGTACACCAACATAATTACAAACATAAAATCATACACTCATCTACAATTACATTCATACTAACACACATTGCATTACTTTCTCCTTCACAAATTTTGGTGGGTCTTCACTGGTATCAGGGGCAGGCAGTCTACTATTGACTAATGTTTTGTATTACACCATTTGAATGAAAAATATTCCTCTTGTAACACAACCTCTTTGTATGTCACTTTTGTAGACTTCAAAGCAGCATTCGATTATATATCTCAAACAGTATTGTGGAGGAAATTGGAGGCATCCTCAATTGATAGGCAATTACTTTATTTAATACAAATGCTGCATGAAGGGACCTTCCTCGAAGTGAGATGTAACCTTCAGGGCCATCTTACTAGAGCTATAACAACTGAGAAGGGAGTTAAACAAGGTTGTATATTGGCACCACTTCTGTTTAATTTTTATATTAATTCTATGGTGAGTCATTTGGACAACATTAATTTTCATACTCCAAAATTTGTTGCAAGAAATATCACAGTGTTACTTTAAGCAGATGATGCAGGAATCCTTTCACAAACATCCATTTGGCCTTAAAAGAGCACTGAGAGAATTGTCTCAATATTGCAAAGAGGACTATTTAGCGTTCAATTATTAAACGACTAAAATTATGGCATTTGCCAAAAAGCTCAGGGGACACTCTTGGAATATTGATGGCCACAATATTGAGCACGTTACTTGCTTCAAATACCTGGGTGTCGTTTTTCATTCCACTGGAAGTAGGAAAGTTCATTATGTTGCCAGCAATGCTCAGAGGAACTCATTAGTTATTCAAATATTTTACAGGGCAAAAGAAGGACATTTTATACCAGCGGTTCTCAAAGTATTTGAAGCAAAGCCAACAGCACAACTCATTCATGGTGCCCAACTAGTCCCTTTCTCAAATTTTGTTCCATTAGAACTTATACAATCAAAATTCTTGAGATCAGTATTTCAAGTCCCAAAATGTAATGGTAATGTCACTCTAAGGCTGGAGACAAGCTTCATAAAGATAGAGCTAGAGTATCGATGTCCATACTCAATTACTAGCTCAAATTATTCTCACCCATTGCCTTTCCCTGCTAGTTTTGAAAGATCAAGTTCAATCTAAATGGAATCAAGTAGTTATAACTAAAACTCTATCTTTGGGTCTGTCTCCCAGTTTTCTGCTTAGTAAGGGATATGGTCAGGCTAAAATAGCTATTAAACAAAGTCTCACTGATATAGGAGTTTATCAGACAATGGAAATTGGAAGTATAATCCAATGGCAATCCGACCGCAATCATGGGGTTTAACGTTATTGCATGAGAGGTGATCACACACAATTTCGGGCAATGGCATACTATTTTCAGGCAATGGGAAGTCAGTTCGAATGCAATTCGAATTCATGTAAATTCGCTGAACTAGCGAATTCAAGTGAATGTGTTCTGGCCCCACTTTCTTTTCATTTGAAATTAAGAGAAATTCCTCCTGTGTGATAAACTCCATAGAATGCCAAATGGATATAGGTTACCCTCATTCCTTTATTGCCAGTTATAACAGTACATAAGTTACCATTCCTATGGCATATATATGTACTTAGAAGTGCACAAACACTGTAATGCTTTCATCTTGGCTCAATGTTGTTTTCTTCCTACAGCTGTCCTTGAAAGACGCTACAGGAAGATCCCATATCTGGAAAGACGCTGCCACTGTGATTCTGGTCAAATAGAATTGTGTACTTTTTCAGTGTCTATACTATAGAGATCTACACACTGAGCTTATTTGCCAATACTCCAGAAAGATCCAGGATGTACAGAACAGTATGTTTCCTTGCTGCTTTCAGATACTAATCCTACTATTACACATAAAGTAGCAAAATTTTGTCCAGCCACAATTAAAATCTGACAGGTGATGACTTGCACAATGGATTAGTAATTGAACTTCTAGTTGGGCTCTGTCATGATTAGCTGGGTCTGGTCCTCTGACAAATGATTGTCTGTATTTGTATTTTTAAATGTATTTATTTTTAGGAATATTATTTTACTACTTTTATGAGTGTTGGTATTGTATATAGCATTTTGTATGCTGTATTCTGTTGTTATTATGCTGGTCTGTGACTTTAATAAATATTTTTCTATCTACCATTGGGTGATCTTGGGCAAGTCACACTTTCTCAGACTCATAAGATAGCAATGGTAACCCCTACACACACACACACACACACACATACACACACACACACAGAGTTAAAAAAATCTTGCCAAGTTAACCCCAATCCAAAACACACTGCAGAAATAATCCCTTTTGAGAATGCTTTAACTGCTGTGGCTCAGTGCTAGGGAATCCTGGGAGAAGGCTAAATGTTTCACAAAACTACACTTCCCAGAATTCCGTATCATTGAGCCAGGACAGTTAAAGCAGTCTCAAAAGGGATTATTTCTGCAGTGTGTTTTGGATAAGCTTTTGTGAGAGGATACTGGGACCGTCTTGGGTGAGCAGGCAACAACAAGCAGGGCAAGTTCCAGCATTACAATGGGCTCTTTAAGGCAGAGGGATTTTCGATGGCACAAGAACCAAAACGTATGATACAAAGCTTAGTTTATAATCTTTCCTCTAGAAGATTAATGACAGAAGAAAGCTGTTCTAAATCTTGCCATGTCTCTTGTGACAACTCCCAAATATAGTGCATTCAGGTCCAGAGTAGATTTGTTTAAAGTAATACATATTATTAAATCTAGGGCTTGAGGGGGAAACAGAAACAACAAGCCTCTCCAGGTTCCCAAATCTACATTTAATATAGTGGTAAAGGATCCTATGGTCTTTGCTGTTGAAAGGGCAGTACATCAGAATGTTGAGGAATTGGGGGAAAGACATATATATATATCTCAAATGGAACTTCACTGATACTCAAAAGAGAATTCTTGATCATTTGGCTACAGATAAAAGTGTGGTAATAAAACTTGCTGATAAAAGTGGAGCAATAGCGGTGATGAATTTGTGTTATTATATAAGGGATATTATTAGGCAATTAAATGATATAATTATTATAAGAAACTGGACCAGCATCCAACTGATCATATCAGCTGTGTTATTACAACAGTGGTTTATGAGAGCATCGCTTTAGAATACATTCAGAAGAAAACAGTCAATTTTCCCATCAATGGATTTCCCAGGATTCCTGTTTTATATAGTAATAATAATGATAATGATAAAGTTTATTTATATTTCCCGCCTCTCCCAAGGATCGAGGTGGGATTACATCAGTAAAAATTATACAATACTGTAATACAAAATACGATCAATAAAACACTAATACTGAATTAACCGACATTCCTATTAGTTCTCAAAAATAACAATTCATCAATAGCCAACAATCATAGTCAGGAGTGGAGCAATCGTCATAACCTTTTATATGGAGTCCAGTGGATAAGCCCACCGGAAGAGATCCGTTTTGAGTTCCTTCTTAAAGACCTCTAAGGTAGTGATGACCGATCTCTTCCGGTAGGCTATTCCATAATTTTGGAAGCACAGCAGTAAACACCCTATGGGAAGTTGTCATTAACCTAGTATTATGATGTTCCAATAAATAGTTCCCCAATGTTCTAAGTGTGCAGGGTGGATTGTGTAAGGAGAGGCATTCACACAAGTAAATCGAGCCTGAGCCATGTAGGGCCTTAAAGGTAATAACCAACACCTTATACTGCACCCAGAAACTAATTGGCAGCCAGTAAAGAGATTTCAACACTGGTGTTATATGGTCAAACTTAGATGTACCAGTGACCAGCCTGGCTGCCGCATTTTGAACCAATTGAAGCTTCTGAACTTGGTATAAGGGTAGCCCCAAGTAGAGCGCGTTACAGAAATCTAAATGAGAGATTACCAGTGCATGTACCACTGCTTCAAGGTCCTTTCGGTCCAGGTAGGGACCTAAGATCCTTATGGAAGTGTTTGCCACTCCTGGTTGCCTTATTGTTTCGGGAACAGGTTTGGTTTCAGAACCCTTAGCCCAGTATTTGAATTCCTTTATTAGAGATTTTGTATCAACAGGAGCTTCATACATAAGAGACAGCCAACGGTTTAACTTCACTTTGGAAGGTAGACCCATTCCTGTAGTTGCGGTGTTAGTTACCATGGATGTTTCCTCATTATCCATGAGTATTCTACATGATGATGGCTGCCAGAATATTCCACTTGCTTTAGAGCAGGTATCTTGTCCACAACCATCCACACATTTTTGATGGACATTTTGAAGTTGACTTGATGGCAGTCAACAACAACAAACTATTCTTTAGATGATTTTATATGTCACCAGCAGCCAATGTTTACAGCTGATATAATAAAAATACATAGATCACTTTACCATTTAATGATATACTAAATACTCATCCACTCAACTGTATGTGAACTTTACAGAAAACCGGTAAAGGTCTGTAGAATTCCCCACTCACTTTTTATGTGACCAAAGGGCCAGCAAAGCCTAGAATGAAAGGTTGAGAGCAGCCCTAAGTCATGTGTTCCTTGAAGTTTTCCATACCTTAAAATCATGTGTGCATACAAATTAAATCAAAACCAGGCAATCTTTGATAAGTTGTTTCAGAAGAAGGCAGAACTGAACAAACTGAATCTATACTGAATTAAAACTCATTGTTGTTCACCAGGGCTTATTGTTGATATGGAAATAATTACAAAAATCCCCAGTTTCTGGGAATGTATTTAATCCTTTTTTTTTGGGGGGGGGGGAGTTTAGATATAGTATTGTACAGACTGTATGTAGTGTATATTGACTGTTTTTTAAATTGTGTAAGACACTTTGATTGCTCCTGTAGCAGAAAAGCGGGGTATAAATAAAAGTTTTATTTATTATTATTAAAGCAGTTAAGAAAATGTAAGGGGGGAGGAAATAATCACATTCCTCAGTACACCTCAACGATGCTTAAAAACGTCTAATGAAATTATTCAAGAATTCTGTGAGTTTTATTTCCAATTATAGTCATCAGAATCAACAGATAGTCTAAATAGTATTGAATTTACTAATTCCATGAACATTAAAAAAGGTCTCTGATTTGCATAATTATTTTTTAAACTATCTCATGTTTGAAGTTGAAATGAAACGAGCTATTACAAAGTTTAAAAAGGGGAAATTCTGAGGCCCAGACAGATTCATTGATTCATTCTATAAGCATTTATATAATGAATTTGCCCCACCTTTGATTGATTTGTTAATGAATTCATGGAACAAGATCCATTGGCAGCCAGCTGGTAAAGATCAAGTATTATACCCATACCAAAAGCACACCTGCTGGTATTGCCATGCAGATCAATAGCACTGATTCATCACGGCCTAATTTTTTATATCCATTTGCTAATAGGATCAACAGTTTTATTACAGATTATATCAACCTTAATCAAGTATGATTCATGTCTAGAAGAAGTTTCCAGCAGCTCTAAGGAAAGTGCTTAATGTAGTGCACCACTCCAGCCTGTCAAATTCTCTAAGGAGAGCTATCTGTATTCAGATCAAATAGAAAAATAATTCTGACCCTGACCCTTCCCTCATTATGCCCTTCTTTTTGCATCCCCTATTACATAATTCAGATGAACCAACTCAGTTTAAAAACTGGAAAAGCAAAGGGATTTTTTTACAACACAGGATCTCTTTTTATGAGGAATTCTTTAAAAAAAAAAGATCAGAAGATATACCTTCAGAATTATAGCCACTAACTGATTATACTTATGTCAGATATCTACATTTGCATCTAAACTGGCATCTCTTGGAAAATACCCACATGCCCTAATAGTTTTTGATCAAATGTACATATACTCTAAAGGCCCACACGAAAGAGAAGTGGCAGCAATTTATAACTTCATTATTGACAGTGTTTATGGAAAATGTAAAATCCTTAGCGCAGGATGGAACTCTAATCTCAATACCAAAACCAGATTGATCTAGTCTCTGGATATCTCCTTTTAAATCATGGTTCTGTTCTTACCAAAGAATGCATCCCCTAACTTATTCACAAATTGTACCTTTCACCTATAAAATTGGCAGGGATAACAGGATCATCACACAGGAATATTGGAGGGGATGTAATGAAAAAGTGGGCAGTTTTAATATGTGGTTTGAGTATTAACAAGTGAACAGTTTAAATCCAGTATCTGAAAGACTGTATCCCCCAGACAAACTTACAAGAACTCTAAGATCTTCAAAGGAGGGTGCCACCATCATATACTCACTTGGTGAAGGCATGAGAGAGAGCCTTCGCAGTGGCTGCTCCCACTCTCTGGAACTCATTTTGCAAGGAGTCTAGGCTGACACTCCCTTTTCTTTCACTGGCAGGCAAAGATGTTTGTATTCAAGCAGACTTTTAATGTACCATATATACTCGTGTTCAAGTTGACCTTATGTATAAGTCAAGGGAAGGTTTTAGGGCCAAAATCATGGAGTTTGATATGACCCGTGGGTAAGTTGAGGGTAAAACTTAGGGGAGAAGAAGGTTTTAACATCAGTTTGAGAAGGAAGGAACTAGAGGAAAATGTGGTGTTTGATGAGGAGAGGAGGCTTTAACATTAGTTTGAGAAGGGAATCTCCTCTTTCACATACTCACGCATGCACACACACAGTCCTGCCTTGGCAGCTCTTTCAGAAATCATTGCTGAGGCATGGAGTGTGGGGCCTTGGGGAGGTGCTTCTTTTAGGATCTTTCTGAGCAATTACTTCATTGACCTGTATGTAAGTCAACCCAAGATTTTAAGGTCAATTTTGGGGCATAGATTTTTTTTTGACTTATAGTCAAGTATATATGGTTTAATTATTATCAGGGAGGCTTTTATATGAGGTGGTGTTGTAGGTATGGTTTTGTTCCTTTGTATGCTTTATATCTGGACTGACTATGTGACGAATGTTGCTGTCCTTGAGCAAGCAGGGATCACCAGCATTGAGGTCATGCTATTGAGGATGCAGCTGCACTGGGCAGGACACGTTTCTAGGATGAAGGACCATCGCCTCCCAAAAATAGTATTCTATGGTGAACTCGCCACAGGTCAGCGTAAGAGGGGCGCCCCAAAGAAGAGATACAAGGACTCCCTGAAACAACATCTCA
This sequence comes from Sceloporus undulatus, assembly GCF_019175285.1. Lineage (NCBI taxonomy): Eukaryota > Metazoa > Chordata > Lepidosauria > Squamata > Phrynosomatidae > Sceloporus > Sceloporus undulatus. The sequence goes on from NC_056524.1 coordinate 178,409,941, forward strand.
GGCTTGGCCAAATTGATCACCTACAATGGTCTGCCCTGGCCTTGCATCAGGAGGCATGGAGATGCACTATCCACGATGCTGCAGCCTTTTCGAAAGCTCACAGTGAACGAGTCTTGAAGAGAAACGACAATGCAGAAAGAACCACAACCCGGAAACATCACCCAAGGAGACTTTCAGCTGTGCTAATCTTTGTTCGCAAAGCAAAGCCAGAGAGATGTTTTATATAATTTTATACTGTTTTGACGAGACAATTTTAATTTTAATTTTTTTTACTGTAATGTTTTTAAAGTTTTCTTTGTGGGCTTCCTTGGGTCCCTTTCAGGGAGAAAAGTGGCATATAAATGAAATGAAATGAATGAATGAATGAATGAATGAATGAAATCAGTGTCTTGATGACAGCCACCATGGAGTAAACAATAAATCCCTGTCCAGATTTTCTGCAGTGAGCTAATGCTATACGCAGATGTGCCATACATGGCTTTCAGCTTACAGTGAAGCCACACCACAGGGGAAACAACGGCATGAGTGCCCATGCACCTGCCCCATTGTTTTCAATGGTGCTCAAGCATACATGTTTTTCCCCTTACGCGGGGCTCCAGAATGGATCCCCTGCATAAGGGAAGAGCCCACTGTACTACTTTCCCTTTAATCTAAAGAAAAGGAAACAAAAACCTGTGGCATGCTTGCCTTCCTCATTGGTTGCCATCTTCACTATAGCTGCTCACATGGAGATAGCTAAAAGTTAGAAGGGTGGAGATCTACCCATTGATAACTGGGGAGAAGAATCTGGGACATGTGGCTTACCAAGAACTATCAGATAACATCAGAGCTTCCAAAGGACAAACTAGTCATGAAAACTTCATGGAAAAGTTGACCTTGTTTACTGAATACATAAACAAAGTACTAGAAGAATTGTGACTGCTATTACACTATGCTGTACTTTGGAAGGACATCTTAAAGACTAAAAGTACTGAAGTTTTCCAAGACGATGCACCTCCTTTTTACAAAGTCTTTTTATGCCTGCCCAATTCCCCTTTTCCATCTAGGTGGACTTTTTAAGCAGCATTTGCACTGTGAGTATGGTGACAAGGGCTGGGGAAACCTTGGCCTGTATGTGTGTGCTTGCCTAAAGCAGGCAAGGGAAATGGCATTTGCCTCCAGAATCTTTTACTTAGCAAATATGAACAGCAAAATAGAGGGAAAGGGCGAGAGCAGGCAAGCCTGTCTTACCAGCTCCCCTTAGTGTGATATATATACGAAAGCATAGATCTATAAATCTGGCCACCAAAATGGAAAACATAAGAAAAGCAGAAGCTGGAGAAAGAAAAAGCTATCACTTGGTGTGTTTTCAAATAAGCCTTCAAGTGGTCTCTAGAAGGTTCAAAATGTTTTTGTGTACATATTTACTTAACCTGCTTGTTTCACTTCATATGTGCATGTTAATTTGGGGTTAAGGGTTTGCAAAAATGCACTGAACTGTTCATCTTTTTTTCTGGTGTGGGAATCTATCCCTAATCATTGCATGTTATTTCTGCTTCTGGTACCAAATATTCTGTTAAAGAAAACATGCTCAAGAGCACATGTATTTTGTTAACTGAAGTATACTTGTATGTCAGTTTTACTTTCTTCTTCGGCCCATTCTGGATGGGCATAAAGTATGCGCTCTGCACGTACTAGGGTTAGGAAGGGGCGTTACTTTGTTTCATTTAAAAAAAAACACCAAACCCTGCAGTTGTTCCCATCTTGAATATACAGTCAGCCTTTCATATCCATGAATCTTTATCCATGGATTTAACCATCCATGACTGGAAGATATTCTAATATATATATTCTAAAAAGCAAACCTTGGATCTTATTGCTTGGCTTGTTAATTCAGCTTACCTCTTCTGATTTAAATTTCAATTCAAGCTGTATTTTGATCTTATCAGAAGGCCTTTGCTGTTGAATTTGCTGCCCAAATATAGCCCAGGTGCATCCTCGCTTCCAGGAACTCTTATAATAATAATAATAATTTGTTTTATTTATATACCGCTATTCCAAATATCATAGCGGTGAACAGCAAGTAAGCTAATTAGCAAGTAAGTTATCCTTAGCTAACAATTCCTCTGAAACATGTTCTTTGCTAAACCATAGCAATTTTTATATGGTTTATCCCGGATCCGAAAAGAACCAAGTGGAGCTGTATTCAGGCAGCAAATTCAGCAGCAAAAACCTGATAAGATTAGGATGCAGCCTGAATTGAAATTTAAACCGGGAGAAGAAAGCCGATTTAATAAACCAAGTGATAAGCTTCCTTGATTTTATCATTTTGTGTAAGGGGCACAATTTTACTATGCCATTGCATTTAATGGGACTTGAGCATCCACAGATTTTGGTATTGATGGGGGGAAAGATCCTGGAGCCAAGCCCCATTGGATACCAAGGGCCCACTGTACTGTAAATGAATTAGTTTTCTTTTCTTTTTTCTTTTTTGACAAAATTCTTCAAAAGCCAGCTGAAAGAAAACTCTCCCCCATTTCCTCAAGGAAAAACAAACAAACAAGCAGTATACTATTTAGTTATTAGATCTGTGCACGGAGGCCTGATCTAGTCTGGAAAATGATTTGATTATTCAGATCAGGGAGTAATTGGGATTAGAACAGATTAACTGGACTCATTTTCATACAGATAAAGATGTTCAAGCAATAGCCCTAATGGCTCCACCATGGTTCAGCATGTCTTAAGCCAAAAGTCATGCTAACTAAGCAAACCCATAGAGATGTCTACCTTTTTTTCTCTATTCTGAGGAACAAAGGAGGAAGGCTAGCCAGCCAGGAGCCCTTCCGCTCACGCTTCTTATCTTATGATTGCTGTGCCCATTCTTTTTCCCTCTTCCCCAGGACAGTGACAAAATGATAAGTAAAATGAGGTACATTCACTTTTCCCTTTCCCTTTCCCAGGAGGAAAACAATCTGTGTGCCATGAGATAAAGCAGTTGGAAGTTTAACAGAGACGTGTGGAGAGAATACTTTATTCTACAGCAAGAACAATTAGATCAGGTTGTTTAGATCTCATCCAACTTGAAGCACTTCTCCTTGAGCAGTTGCTTAAGAAATTTCAAAAGTACCAAAACAAAATATATTTAAATAGCTAGGAACTGACAAGCAGCCAAGGAACAAAACAATCTGTGATAACCTGAACTCCAAGAGTCCTTGCTCTGCTCACAGGCTTTTTCGTGGCTAGAGAAAATCTGGTCCTTTCGGATTGGGTTGGGTTTTACTTGCTTTTTTTGTCCTACTTTACCCGTTTTTTAAAAAAACCTCTGGTCTTCAAAAATTGCTTTTTGACGCTTCTCTAACCTACATGAAGCTTTACTGGCAAACTGTTTTCTTCCCTGTAATCTTCTGCTACCGTAAGTGGTGAAATTAATTATTTTTAATTGGTAGCTTGTGTCACACTCACTGGATAATGCATGGAATGATATTACCACAAAAACATGGGAAATTCCCAGCAGTGCCTCGAAAGCGATAAACATCTAAATAAGCAGCATAAAAAAGCCTCACACCCTGATATTTAATTTCCAATAACAGTTATCCAGTACATCTTGCTGCTACTTCTGCTTCCATCAAGATGGATAGTCAAGTGTGTTTTTGTGCACAACTAAAAAAAACTTTTAAGACATGCATAGTTTTGTTACCTGCTGATGAGTTCGTTTCCTTTAACCTACTTGGCATGTAGTGAAAGAAGCAGGATTTAACCTGTGCTGTATTAACTGATATTTAACTGAGAAGAGAAAATGGAGAAATGATATAATCATCTCTAAATATCTGGAGGATGTCATGTAGAAGATGAAGGGAGCATCTTTTCTGCTTGCAATGGGTTCAAATTACAAGAAAAGAGATTTGCCCTAAACATTAGGAAGAATTATTTTTGACTGCGTGAGCTTTCTAACAGTGGAACTGACTGCCTCAGAGAGTAGTGGACTCTCCTTCTCTGGGGGTTCCTTAAAAAGGGTTTGATGACTACCCCTTCACGGTACTTTCATTGTGTATTCCTGCTTGGCAATGATTTGGACCAGATGCCTCTTTGATTCTATAACAAAGAAAATGATGTCCACATATGTGAAGGGAGAGTACTTTATTGCTTGATTCCACCAGCAAATCAACTGGTGAAATTCAACAAAGCAATGTAAGGCAGTAGGAAGGTGATGAAAACATATTTTATTTATTATTGTCTTCAGTCCAAGTAGTGAGATCCCTCTGATAATCCCCCTTTCAAAACATTTGGTGATTTGGCCTGGTATTGGAAACTTCCCTCTTGTGATCCTGTATCCCACCACTCCATCTTCAAGACTTGCCTGCCCAAGCCTCAAAAGTTGCTGAGAGATGCTATTGCTATCACCCTGCTTTACACATCTCAGCCTTGCTCTCTGGCTGGTTTTACCTTTTATTTATTTTTTACTGCCTTTATCCTGGGCAAGTTGGACCTTCAAGGTGTTGCAAGTGGCTGCTGGTCCTGTATTACTAATAAAAAAAATACTCCATTGGCTCCATTTGTATTACAAATAGGAATTTTAAATTATGTCCCTTTACTATACTGCTCATTTGGCTTTTCCTACAACTAGCATTGGTTCATCAGAAATGTGTGGATTTCAGGGGAGAATTCTTACCAATATTTTTGCACTGGTAAATTATTTTGCACTGGGATTCAGTGGCTCAAGTGGGTGAGACGCTGACTCTGTTGATTGCAAGTTCGACAGGTTGGCAGTTTGAGACCCGAGTGCCGCATGATGGGTTGAGCTCCCATAACTAGTCCCAGATTCTGCCAAACTAGCAGTTCGAAAGCATGCAAGTGCAAGTAGATAAATAGGTACCACTTTGGTGGGAAGGTAAACAGTGTTCTGTGCAGTCATGCTGGTCACATGATCACAGAGTAGACTTTGACAACACCGGCTCTTTGGCATAGTAATGGAGATGAGCACCACCCTCTATAGTCGGACACTACTTGACAACCTTGTCAATGGGGAATACCTTTACTTTTACCTTTAAGAGATCCCTTTCTCCACCTTCACTTACTTATGTGTCTTTCCTTTGTATTTTGGGGGGACAATCACCTCAAAAGGGAAACCTTTACCTATGTTTCGTTTGTACTGTTTAATGATAACTGGAATGTATTGCTTATGTATTCAGAGTCTCTGTAAGGGGAAAGGATAGAGGGAAGAGTTCCACTTTTGGCGATCAGCAAGTTGCTTTGTACACTGAAATGTTCACCATTTTTACCTACATAGCATGTTTAACAACATTCCACTGGAGTATAGGATTTCTTCTTAAATATGTATTTATGTTGGTCTTCATGTTCCAGCTAGTAAAATGTCTTTTTGAAGGGGAAGCAAAGGTAAAAGGGATTCAGTTGTTTTTTTTTAAACTTCAGTTGTACGGCTAGACCAATGCAATTATACTTCAGTCATGAGACAAACTCCACCTCCAAGTGGCCACTCAGGGAACACAGGTGATAGACGCAATGTTAAACTCCATGCTTGGCTGGAGTAGGTGCCTTAAGTTTAGAAGCAATTTGTCACATGGAATTAGGAGGAGAGTATGTTGAGTTATGCCCTGTCAACATACACTCATCGCTTCAGATGCTATGAAGGAGTAGTTATGACATTCTTTGGCTCCTTGCCACTTAACATACGATCATCTGGGTTTCTTGCAAATTAATTACTGCTCTTCAAGGAATATTTTCTATTTCTGTCTGGAATCTAATCTAACCCAAATCTTCAACTTCTGGAGAGATTGAATCGCAACTACAAACAAAAGCTTCCTAGAAACCAAGTTATCCCTTTATATAGCTGGAAAAAATAGCTTCAATTAAAAAGAAGAGATGCAAGAACTGTGCTTTGGGTGAGTGTTCTCTCATTCTTTTTCCCTCTCTGTTTCTCTTGACAGATATGTTTTTTTCTACTTTAGAAGGGAGAAAAACCCTTAAGATTAGCAGACATAGATCGAGTGTAGCCTTCTACCAGGTGGTATCCCCACTCATATTTTGTACAGTGGACCCTTGTTATATGCTGGGGTTTGGTTCCAAGATCCCCCATGTATAACAAAATCTGTGTATGCTCAAGTCCCATTAAATATAATGATATAGCAAAATGGTGTCTCTTATAAAAAATGGAAAATCAAGGTTTGATATTTGAAATTTATACTTTTTTTGGAACATTTTCAAACTGTGGATGCTTGAATCCATGTATAAAAAAGTCTGTATATAAGAAGGGCTGACTAATACATTTACCTGCATCCTTAAAAACTGGCAATACAAACTTAGGCTGATGGGAACAGTAACCCCAAATATCTGGAAACTGTTGTCTTGGGGAAGCTCTTGTGCAACAGAATGGGAAAATGCCCCACTCAGCAAGTACAGGGTGATTCAAAAAGAATGGTATAAAAGCAAATAAGAACAGCTTTCCTTATACACCATTCTTTTTGAACCACCCAGTATATAGTATTTTAAAATAGGTCTTATCTGATCTTTATAAACTGTTGCAGTCAGCAGTCCAGCTGCTGCATTTTGCAATAGGTGCAGTTTTCGAGGTATCTTCTAAGGCAGCCTCAGATACAGTGCATTGCAAGAGTCTAATTGGGAAATTAGCAGTGCATGAAATTGTATGATTAAGTTATTCCACGAAAGGCTGTAAATGCTAAGCCAGTACACGCTGACTCCAAGTACACTGAGCTGCATAATTCAATTGGGCCTCCTGTGGCAGAACTATGTAAGAGGATCCCCAAGCTGCACACCTTCTCTTCCAGGGTGAAGTCAACATAATCCAGGATCCATTTCCTGACTCTAAGAACCACCAATCTAACAAACAGACTCTCTTATTGCCTTTATTCCTTAGTGGTGCTGGAGTTTCTCTTTTGGTCAGCATACCCAGGGCAACTGCCTACCCTTGGTATGCACATACTGACAGTTGCCCTGAGTATGCATACAAAAGTGTGCACATGGCCAGAAGTGCCAAAAGTGTGGATATGGTCAGACGTTTATTTGGAGTGGGAGAACAAGCTTGTTGTGCTGCTCCATTTCTGTCCAATGGAGTTATATTGCCCTTCCAATCTGTCATCATATTCTTCTGAGGAGGCAAAAGAAGCAACCACCCAATGCCCCTTGATGCCCTGGCCAATGGCCTAGTCCAAAGAGTGTTTCCTTCCAGTTCTGTGATCCTAGGATCACAATTTACTGTAATTTAGAAACATACAAATGTTTTATAGGCAATGTGGCATAAAATCAAGAAAAAAGGAAACCTGACTAGAAGCACTTGACTATAAATGGGAGGAAACTTAAGGGTGATTGTGGAAACATACAGAGGTTGTTTCATTGTAGTGAAATTTAGGAGAAAAATTCATATACTAGAAAATTTCACAAGAAATGTTTCTTTTAAAAAAAATAATTCTCTCGCCTTTCTCTCAAAATGGGACCCAAAGTGATTCACAACATAGATTAAAATGAAGCCCAGCTAAAACTCATTCATAATAGTTTAAAACATACTAATAAAGCTAAGTTACAATTTGAAACACTGAAAACGTAAGAATAAAATTGAAAGTATAGCACCCCTTGTTACAAAGCCCATTCCAGAAAAACCAGGTAAGATCCAAGAGCGTGTCTAAATAAATGTTTTTTGCATACTTGTGGAAGAGAGTAAGGTAGAAACCAGCTTAACCTCATGTGGATATCAGCTCATATGAAATTATCTGAAATAATGTATTGCAGGATCTAATTATGAAATGGCAAACAGAGATTTTGAGAACATAATTGGCACAAAAATAAGAACAGTTTTGACTTAAATTTATAATATGGCCACACATACATAATTATACCCAGATGAAGGAGGAGAACTGTTTGAAAAAGTAATATAAGGCACATCCAGACTGGTGAAAAAGACCAGAAAGTCCCAGATCTTATCCCTGTTCTTTTCAATTTTATTTAAGAAATCCATACATGTTTTGTTTATCCCAGAATATTTTCTTTCAGCTCTCAGTATGCCCAGAGACTTTTTATACCAGCTCTCCAGAGGTAACTTCACTGCAGAAATTCAGCAGTTTGACACCACTTTAACAAAAATGTTAAAGTGATTGTTTCATATGGAATCCTGGGATTTGTAGTTTGGTGAGGCATCAGAACATGCTGACAAACCAGGCTGCCATACCTCACCAAATTACAATCCCGAGGATTCGACAGGATGAAGCCATGACAATTAAAGGGGTGCCAGCCTGCTCTGTTTCTGTGGAAGCCTGTAATTATGTTTATAAAATCAGGATGAACAAGCACAGAGAACAAAACTGGGACTTTTCCATCAGTCTGGATGTGCCCATACTCTACATAGGTGTTCAACATTTTTTCCCACTGGAATTGATCAATCGATTTCCAGTGGGAATGAGGGGCTTATAGCTGAATCAAGATCCAAAATTTCTGTACTTTGAGGCTTTTATCCCTTGTTTAATAACTGAAGTCTTGGACAGGGAATGTTCAACTTTTCTATTAATGTACTTACTTGTTTGTGTGTTGGTTGGTGTTGTTTTTTTTATTTGCCATCTCTTTTATTACTGTCATGCTGCCACCCAGAAAAACCTTCTGCTTCTGGCATCTTTCCTTTAAATATATACATTGTTTTTAATTTCATTCTTCTATCTTGCACTGGATGAATAAGAAATGTAATGCGGATTTCAAACATGCATGCAGCTGCTCCCGGCAACATTGCAAAATAGGGGAGAGAGGGGCAGTGGGGTAGAGGGGAGGACTGTAATCCTGGATTAGATTTTCACAATTCCATACAGGGTTTTGGTGCAATGTCATTGTAAACTTGTTTTCAAACATAATCAACCTAATTTTTCCAGATTGCAATACAACTGACATCCTATCTCTGATTTAAATATCTCATTAAATAACAGCATTATTTCATTCAGAATGAAGATGTGGATTTCATTATAGCAGCATGTCTATGGCAAGAAATTATCAGTTTAGGAGGATTCTACACATCAGGAGAACAGAGAAAGCAAATATACGGTGGATCCAGAATGCTTTTAAATGTTGTAAGTTGGACACAGATTTGACCAGTGGCCTTTGTTAGTGGGTACCATGAAACTAGAAAAAGTCAGCCGTTCACATCAGAGTAAGCAGCCTTCCCATGAGATTCATAACCCCAGGAGTCCATAGGGTAGAAGAATGGTCGTGCACATGCCATCATCTTAATCTCGCTTTCTCTGAGGTCTGGCACAAAAATATGCATTGAGTCAGCCAATGATGCAGTAACTTTCCATGTTCTTACCTCTCACTGGACTGCTAGCAATCACAAAAATGGGTCTTGTTCAGACTAAAATACTACAACCTTTTTTCATTCTTGCATTACTTCAGTTCATTAAATTTGTCAAGCACTTTAGATCAGCTTTACAAAGTACCATTCAACAAACGTGTTTGCTAATTTGTTTTGTTTTGTTTTTGCAGTTTTATCATGAGATACAAAGAATATTTCATGTGGACAGAAAAACAGAAGTACTTACCATTTGTATCACAGAATAGTAAGAATAAGAATACAAAAGAACAAGACTGAAATTTGCACTGGCAGAAATAATCCAGTTTAAACAACCTTAACTGCCTTGGCACAATGCACAGAATGCTCTGATGCCACAACAAACACAATGTCCAGAATTTCTAATTTCAGCTATCACAATTACTAATTATTCTGCAGTGCAGATGCAGCCCATGTTATATATTCTTGTGCTAATTTAACTAAGGTATGAGGTTTGTGAGTGTATCTTCCTGACTCAATCACTTTTCACTTTATTTATTGAAGAATTGTTATAAAATTAATTTATTTTTACGTGAGACGTCTTCCATGCCACCCCTGGACATCTGGATTGGAGCCACAGCAATTGCACACCGTGGTCTCCATCTGGCCAGTTTCTGCCCCAAATAGGAGCAGAAAAAATCAGCTCCTATTTGGGGGTGGAAAAAAAGCCACCACTTTGCTGTTGGAGCCGGCTTTTTGATGGTTTGGGGTGAGTGACTTCTAAACGCCATGGCCACAAGCGGACAGAAGGGGCTGGCATGTAATCACAGGCCTGGCTTCTGTCCAGCTTGGGACATGGCATGTCTACATGCCACGGCCCCAAGCCAATGCAGATCTGACATGTGGGGCTGTCTGTTTCAGCCCTAAGTCTAAGTAGTTCATGATTCCCATTTCATCCAAGTAGCAAAAGATGTTCTTCTGTAGTTTATTCTTTTCAGTAAGGTGAAAAGAAACTACTTATGCCAGGATGGCACCATAAAGAGTGATTTTTTTTGTTTTGCTGAACATACCTTGAAATAAATGTATTTTTATTAAGAGGGACGACTGTGTTTTTCACTTATTTTGCCAAGTATGAATAGCACTCGTAGTGAAATCTTAGTAATTTTCCCCAGTGTGAAATACTATACAAATGCCATGTAGCTGCTAGTTCTCTGGGCTTCTATAAGCACAAATGCCATTCTTCTCTCAAAATAAATGCTTCCTTTTGGTATAAAAGGGTCCATTTAAATAAGCCTACTGTGTTTTGCAGAGTGAGATTATGGGTTATCATGGATATCCCAGTGAGGAACATCATATGAGACAGAAGATGGATACATCCTTACAAGTCTTCCGAATACCTCATGGAAGATATAATGGTGCAAGCAAAGGTAATGCAATAAAATGGCTAAATGAAACATATGAAAAAACAAATAAAAAATTGTAATTGTCTCCCACCTAAGCTTTGATTTTCTTGTTTAATATATGCAAACTGTAATTCAATTTGCTAAAAAAAAATCTACATCATTCACAAAAACAAACTTCATAAAGTTCATAAAGCTTTAATCAAAAAACTAAAGATGTTCACAACATAACAATGTAGTAGGACTGAAGCACTAGTTAATTACATAGAAACAATTTTTTTTGCATGTTCGCACCCTTTTCATCGTCAAATGAAATATTTTTCTCTCCCCAAACTACCCCCCGCCTTTCCTCTCCATACCAAGCATTCCCACCAAACTGACATTGACAGTCCACACTGCTTATTTCCTCCTCTCACTTCTGCTCATTAGCCAGCTCTAAAGTAAACAATATTTCCACCACCACATCCCATCATCTGTGTAACCTATCCCCATCATCCAGTATTACAAAACATATATAAAATATGGCAGTTAACATGGTCCTGACAATAACTCATTTATCCTTTCAATAATGGAAAAAGAAATATGAGTAACTCAATTTGTACGTTTTTATTGCCCCATCCAGAGTCACCTCATGCCACTGAATACAGTAAGAGACAACCATGCATATGCTGGACCTCAGCTTGAAAATTTGTGATATAGTAATATTGAGGAAAACAGTTGGATCCAAATATACTCCCAGATTTCAGTACTTGGCAACCATCTGACCACTGAAATCAATGCAACTTGTAACAAACTCTTTAAATCAATGGACTTACTCCATACATGGCTACATCTGGACCCAACTCAGTGCTTTTATGTTTTTTATTTTATTTATATGCGGCTTTTCTCCTGAAAATGACCCAGGGCAGCGCTCACAGATAAATCTAGTTAAAAAGAATAAGCCAATTAAAATCATCTAATTAAAACACTATAAAATTACTTGTAAACACAAAAGTTAAAAAGCAATAAATGACCACTGAGAAAGCTCTCTCTCAATCCTCACAAAGTGAGCCTATGAGGTGGGCAGGACTGGAAAAAAAGACTTCCCTTGATTACTCAGAATCCTTACATGTTTATATGGGGAGATATGGTCTTTCAGATAGACTGGATCTAACATTATAAAGCTTATCGGTTATGACCAGCACTTTGAATTGGTGCCCAGAAACGAATCGTTTCCATGTAGCAGGGAACATTGGTAGGAAGCTTCAGCTTTTCCTGCCAGCTGGCAAGATGTGGGGAAATAAATTGTGTCAACAGATTTGTAACCTAGAAAAATGTGGGCCACCCGGTCTACAGAAACTGTTTTAGTTGCAATTGCCCAAGGCATAAAGTTCTTGGGAGAGCTCAAAGCCATGAACTCTGGAAGCCCAAGCAGGCCAAATGGGCTTGGTGCCAAGAGAACAAGATATATGGTCCTTTATAATAAAAGTAATGAGGAAGGGGAACGTGGCACTGGTCCACACCGGGTACAGTAAATCTTGGCCTGATACAGACAGCCAAAATAAAAGCTGCTTCAGTCACTTTGAGATATGGTGTTTCAATGATGCATCTGTCCTAAGAGTCTGGAAGCTGCACCAAAGCTGCACTCCAGTCCTTAGGACTGGAGCTGTGGCTTTAGGTGCGGCTTTTGGACTCAGGATGCATGCATCATTGAAACACCATATCTCAAAGTGACTCGAAGCAGCTTTTATTTGGGCTGTCTGTAAAGGGCCCTTGAGTAACTAAATCATGTATAAAAGTTCATGCCAGGAACAAAAAGCTGCCTACAGGTTCAAACAAAGGGCAGGGTGGGCAATTAGTTGGCCAACTTTATGCACATTTTGCTCATGCCAAGACACATATATTGGAACATATATTATAAACGCTTATTATTATACTAGGTATTGAAAAATATACTTTGAGGGAAACGTGGCTTTGAAATATGTAACACTAAGAACATGTCGGATGGCAATCTTACATAATGGTCCAAACAGAACACAGATGGAACTTTTCCCTCACCAGAAAATATGTCCCTGGCCTGAGGGAATACTGTATGAAACATACAACTTCAATTCCCCCTCAACTTCATAAGAAATATTATATTGGCTCGACAGTACATGTATTTTTTGATAGCAGAATAGAGATATACTGTATATACTCATGTATAAGTCTAAAATTTTAGTCCAAAAATTGACCCCCAAAACCTGAGTCGACTTATGCATGGGTCAATGTAATACTGTACTTTAACTTTTATTTAAAAAGCATCCATGTTCTGGTGAAAATGAAGAGCACAATCTGTCCTGGAAGCAGATTAGGATAAGCACAAACAGTTGTGCCTGCTGAAATTTTGTAAGTTGTGTGCCATGTTTTCCTTGCTTCATTTTAGATCCTTTCTCCACATGCCCCTAAGTTTTACCCTTGACTTATCCATGGGTCATATCAAAATCCATAATTTTGGCCCAAAACCTGCCCTTGACTTATACATGAGTATATAGGGTACTGTTTAACAACTATGTACTCATATGAATACCTGTGCTTAATGGTGCTGCGCTTTGCTTTGTATCTCTCTTTTTGCTAGTGTTTTAGATACCAATGCTTTGATAAGGAAAAGGAATTATTATTAGTATTATTATTATTTATTATTATTAGGTCTTCGTCTTCCCGGCCTCGCCTCAAGGCAGGGGTCAACATGTTAATATGTACACTTTGGTTGTGAAGTGTCTGTGCTGCTCTAATATTATTTATTAATCACAGCATTGTACATAAGGGCGCTTGGTGTGGTGCTGTTCGCCTTCAAGTTGTTTCCTACATATGGCAACCCTATGGCTAATCTATCAGAGTTTCCTTGGCAAGCCTCTTCAGACGGGGTTTGCCATTGCTATCCTCTGAGGCTGAGAGTGTGTGACTTGCCCAAAGTCACCCAGTGGATGTTCCTGGTCAAACAGGGTTTGAAACTCTGCTCTCTGGAACCCTGCTCTCCAGAGTCATAGTCCATTGCTGAAACCATTACACTACACTGGCTCTTGGTTGGGGAGAATCTGCTTTGACATAGCCAAATGCTCAGTTAATAAACTGACAGTCTGTTGCTTTTAGAGACCCCTGCAAAACCTGTCAGAACCCCAATGCAGGATTTTGGACAGTGACATAACAATGAAATATTTTCTCATTTAAAACAAAGTACAGTTGTGAAACAATGATAATACATTAATTTTTAAAACAATTGAACTATCCTATTAAAACACCACTAATTTAAAGCAATATAAAAGCATAACAATGAGAATAAAAGTACAACACACAAGTTCTATTTAAAAAAAAAATCTTGGAAGTTCAAGAATAAGCTCAGTGTGCTGCTTCCTATTTTCAAGATGAGCAGAGGAAAGATGGAAGACACACTAAAGAAAATTGTGACTTACTAGTTTAATATGAAGTTCATATTTTTTTAAAAAATGCTAATTTTGACTAGCTTCCATTGATAGTTAATCAGCAAGCAGACTGTATTCAGGCCTGACTGAAAATTGGAGCCCTTCAGTAAGAACATAATCAGGCAATAAAAAGCATCTCTTACTTTTATTGTTTATAGGCTCACGGCCTTCCGTGTTTTTGCAACATGCTGTACTTGGAGACGCTTCTCACTGGATTTCAAATGAACCCAACAACAGTTTGGGTTTCATCTTAGCAGATGCTGGCTATGATGTGTGGCTTGGGAACAGCAGAGGCAACACCTACTCTTCAAATCATAAGACCTTGAAAACCCATGAGCAGAAGTTCTGGGAATTTAGGTAAGAAAACACAGAAATTGTAACACCGAATAGGAAACTGATAGTAATACTCACCTTTACATTTGTGAAAGGGATTGCTTTATGGGTCTAAGGGTGAAACTAGAAATGTTTCCCCTATATGCTACTTTCCAAGTGATTATCCTTTAACTGAAACACTTGTATTAAAAAATTCTTATTTGAAGGTATTTTTTCTTAGGAGAGTTTCTCCAGTGCATGACTCATTTAAATATTTTTTTAAAACACAATTAGGAGCCTTCAAGTTGCCCATCTAACAGTTAGCTATTGCTGTTTGCTATAATAGTCAGATGAGGTATGCTGTCAACTAGTTACAGTCATCCCCACTAACAATGGCCTTTGTTGCTATTATAGGCCCAGTACAGACTGCCAGTTTGCGGCTGCCTGGGGCCAATTCTAGGGTTCTGGAGCACGCAGCATCCACACGCTCTGGAACCCTAGCACATATGGGTGATGCCATCTTTATTCTGCCTATGATGCAGGCGTGGCACAGCGTCCGCACCTCCGGGCTCTGCACTTCCATCATGGATGCATCACAGTGTGCCAATGGCGCACTGGTGATGTCATCTGCATGCGCCAAGAAAAACTTGGTTTTTCTGGGTTATTTTTGGTCCAGAGGGACACCACATGGTTTGGCTGCTGCGGTGTCTCTCTGGAGGCATTTTGATCTGGCATTTTTCCGGCCCAAAGAGAAGCAGCAGAATGTAACTCCTTTTGGGGCCACAGCAATGGCTTTTCGGTGCTCCTGCAGCATACAGCATATGAACGCTGTGCCGCCAGAGCACCGTAATGCTGCCCACCATCTGGTCAGACAGGCAGTGTGAATTATCAGGGCATGCATCATTTACACACCATATCCCCACACCGCCCTCAAGCCAGTGCACTGTGCTGGTGTGTTCAGGCTCTAGGTTCAAGGATCTGTCAAAATGAAATTAAATCACAGGTGCAGCTGAATGGTGGCTCATTGGGTACACTGTTTTATAATTTATTTAAAAATAATAGACATCTTTAATTAATCAGGAACACTAAACTGGAAATATTTAAAATGTGTTCAAATGGTAAAACCACATTAAACATATTATCACAGTATTATTAATATTATTATTAATAATAATATTATCATCATCACCTTCTTACCTGCCTATGGATCAAGGTGGGGGGAAAGAGATAAAATAGAACACACGAGCCAGTTAAAAACACATAACATCAGTTGAAAAGAACATATATAAACAATACATATTTTAAAAATCAGTTCATACTTTAACATTCTTAATTTAAAAATAATCTGGGTAGATCTGCTAGAAAATATTGATCTTTAATGCAGTTTTAAATTCAGAGTAGGAACAAAATGCAGAATGTTCAGCGGTCGAATATCTTTCAGCAGATTGTTCTACTGTCTAAGGATGGCTGATGAAAAAGTCCTCTGGGTGACAGTTGCTAACTTAGACAAGATTGACTGGAGTAAATTTCCACCAGAGGACCAGAGGACCTCAGTATATGGGGCAGATTATATGGGAGGAGGTGATCCTTTAGGTCAGGGGTAGGCAACCTTTTGGAGCAGGGGGCCGGGTTGGTGTCCCTCAGACAAGTCGGGGGGCCGAAGCCAGGGGGTGGAGCTTCCACCCTCTGGGGCGGGGCTGCATGCTGGGGGCGGAGCTTCCACCCTCCAGGGCGGAGCCACCCTCCGGGGCGGAGCCTCCACCGAAGCCCTGCAAGGAGGAGGAGGCATGTGCCTGCCCTCTCCTCCTCGGTCCCTTTCTGGACAAACACCCCCAACCTGCATTCCAAAACACACACAACAGCACAGTTGTGCATTTCACATGGCTTTACTTAACATGGCCTCTTGCATATTTCAGAGGCTTATTCCATAACCAAACCCCTTGGGTTTAACACTTAGCATGGTTTAACATGGCTATGCATATTGAACATGTCAAGGTGGTTTCACTGTTCTTGGACCAAGTGTACTTCTCAGAAATGTGTAACTTGGTCAAGGGACTTTGGTTTTTCTTCACTGCGCATGGGTTTGTAAAAATCACAGCAATTTACATTGGCCTTGTCTCAGAGGCTTTCTGATATCAATATCACCATTAAAGAACCAAAAACACACAGAAAAGGCACTTTGGAAAGTCACACTCTCTCGGCTTTAGAAACAGTGCGCGCATGCCTCTCAAGCTGACTCATATCATTATCATTGTCATCATCATCATCATCATCACACTATCATTGTCAAAGCAAGGGAGACTTGTTAGCATTAAAAGCATACAAAACACACTTGGCAAGGTCACACTCTCTCAGCTTCTGAAACAGTAGTTGCATGCTTCTCAACCTGACTCATCATCATCACCACCACACTATCATTGGTCAAAGCAAGGGAGACTTGTTAGCATTAAAAGCACACAAACACACTGGCAAGGTCACACCTCTCAGCTTCTGAAACAGTAGTTGCATGCTCTCACCTTACCATCATCACACTCACCACACTATCATTGTCAAGCAAGGAGACTTGTTAGCATTAAAGACACACAAAACAACTTGGCAAGGTCACACCTCCAGCTTCTGAAACAGTATTGCATGCTTCTCAACCTGACTCATCATCATCACCACCACACTATCATTGTCAAAGCAAGGGAGACTGTGTTAGCATAAAAGCACACAAAACACACTTGGCAAGGTCACACTCTCTCAGCTTCTGAAACAGTAGTTGCATGCTTCCAACCTGACCTCATAATCACACACCACACTATCATTGTCAAAGCAAGGAGACTTGTTAGCATTAAAAGCACACAAAACACACTTGGCAAGGTCACACTCTCTCAGCTTCTGAAACAGTAGTTGCATGCTTCTCAACCTGACTCATCATCATCACCACCACACTATAATTGTCAAAGCAAGGGAGATTGTTAGCATTAAAAGCAACAAAACACACTTGGCAAGTCACACCTCTCTCAGCTTCTGAAACAGTAGTTGCAGCTTCTCAACCTGACATCATTCATCACCACCACACTATCATTGTCAAAGCAAGGGAGACTTGTTAGCATTAAAAGCACACAAAACACACTTGGCAAGGTCACACTCTCTCAGCTTCTGAAACAGTAGTTGCATGCTTCTCAACCAACTCATCATCATCACACCACACCTATCATGTCAAAGCAAGGGAGACTTGTTAGCATTAAAGCACACAAAAACACTTGGCAAGGTCACACTCTCTCAGCTTCTGAAACGTAGTTTGCATGCTCTCAACTGACTCATCATCATCACCACCACACTATCATGTCAAAGCAGGGAGACTTGTTAGCAGTAAAAGCACAAAAACACACTTGGCAAGTTCACACTCTCTGGCTTCAAGAACATGCCTCCATGCCCTCTCAACCTGGATGCACCACTTAGTAGGCTGTGTAACATCTCTTCCTATTTTGGAAATCAGCTATCACCAAGCACCATCCCAGCTTCCAGGAGTGCTCCACTGGCCATTTTCTCTTGGATCCAAAAAGAGCCATGTGGAGCACTCCTGGAATTGGGGATGAACTGGGCTGTATTCAGGCAGCAAATTCAGCAGCAAAAACCTTCTGATAAGATCAGGATGCCACCTGAATTAATCTTTAAACTAGATAGAGGTGAGCCGGGTTTAATAGCCAAGCAATAAGCTCCTCAGTGTATAATCCTACTTGCTGAGTTGCTACTTAATTTACTGATTGAACTTGTAAAGATTGGCAAGAAAAGTAGCACATCCCAAAATTTAAGTGTAGAATCTGTGGCGTGAATCGAACAGCCATGGGCACTGTGTGTAAAGGAACCAAAATTATCAGACTTTCTGGTACTTAACCAATAAGGTGATAATAATGTGAAGGGAGTTTGGACAGAGTGAAGTAACAATGATGCAACCTCCTAAAGCCTTGATGTCTATGGCCCGAAATGCATCATGCACAGGCCAAGTGAAGCAGCTTCCAGCCACTCTGGGGGCATGGCATTTACATGACACTTCCCCCAAAGTGGCAGAAGCCATGCCGAGGCCACACTCTGGGCCTAGAAATTTATCCTGGCCGGCATGGGTTGGGACTGCAGTGGAGGCCCCCTTTGGGAATGGGCCGTGTGGTCAGCACTGTCCCAGCCTGATTGTGGCCAGAGCAGCCAAAGGCCACTACTACAGGACAGTCTGCTTCTCTCCAGTGAGAGGCATTTGTTCAGCCTAAATTATCTTCAGATTTAGCTCTGATTGACACCCTTCTTTCAGATCTTTTGCTAAATTGTAAGAGTAATATAAGGGTCAATGATATATTCTAGACACTAGCCTTTTAAAATTAAAATTTGGATATAAATTTCCATAAAGGGTAAATGCTCTTGGGATTCCTAATGCATGAGATACATACCTTGAAAAATGTGGGTTTTGGAGGTTAGATAGGTTCTGTTGTATTATTCTAGGGAGAGAGCCATACCTCTATAGAAAATACCTTTATGTCTCCTCTTTTTCCACTCCTTTACTATCTATTCAGTTATATTAGATCCAATGGATAATGAATAAGAAGAGAAATAATAATAATTTAGACCATTTACACCAGGCACATAGAATAAACAGATTAGAAACTTTAGACAGAGCTATAGTTGAGATTCTAACAAAAGGCAGAGAGTGCTTCTACTGTAGATTGATTCTGAATTCTCTTCAGAGCCAGAAGCTGGATTCATCTTGGTGGCTTAACTAAAGTGCAGTACAGATGGCGCAAAAGCACCGTGCTCACGCCATGCTGGGTTACGGGACCACGCAACAACTGCATGGTCCCTAACCCTAGTACATAATGGCGGCGACATAATGACAGCACCCTGTGTACATGGGCGCCACCATTATGATGTAATGGATGCATAGTGTCCGCACGTCGCATCGCGCTAGTTACGTCATGAGTGTGCCATTGGCACACTCAGACGTAACTAGCATGGCAGAAAAAGAACCTGCTTTTTGCAGGTTCTTTTTCCTCCGCAGGGAAGCCATGCAGCTTGATGGCTGTGGCTTCCCTGCAGAGGAAAAACCACCACCGCTGCTCCGGACCTTCAAGCAGGTATGTACCGGGCCATAATCACCTTACAAGGCTGGAAAGCTCCAAAATACAGTTTAAGATTCAGTATAGGCAAACTTCCAACTGTGCTAGGACTCTTTTTTTAATCTAGATTTTTAAGCTTTAAACATCTATCATCTATCTATCTAAATATAAATATTTAATCTGCATCTAGCAAGTTTATTGTATTTTACTCTTAGAGCTGAACTTTTTTTTTTTACAAATGTTCCCCTTAGCAATGTTTTTAGAGAATCCCTCAATAAAACGTAGAACTGTTTGGGTTGATGTTTTCCATGTGAAAATATTCTATTTCTTTATTGCTTAGATTGCTTAGAAAGTAGTGCAGTGCAGTGCAGGCCTCAACTTGCAAGAGAAGGCCATAGGTTTAGTGCTGTTTCCAGGACCAAATTAATGTTAGGGGGCATTTGAATATTTTCTAACAAAAGAACAATTTATCAGGCGTTCCAGAACAGAACATCCTAATCTATGACACTGAAGTCATAGACGGCACAAAAGCTTGACTATAGCTACTAGAAAACATTCTTAATATTATTGTTAAGAGCCTGTGTGATTAACTATTAAGTGCCTTAAACTAGTTTATTCATACGTAAGCATATAAAAACTCATGTATAGGCTGAATGTGAGAGCTAATTGCCAATCCTCACCAAAACAGCTGATGAGGAATAATATGTTTGTTCACATGTCTTCTCTAGATGTAAAGCAGAGAACAATCTAATGTTTACAATACTGTATGCAAGGAAAGGTACTGTGTGTTCTGCTCATTCCATGTCTTAGGCTCAAAACACACTGCAGCAATAATCCAATTTGAGACTGCTTTAACTGCCCTGGTTCAGTGCTAGGGAATCCTGGGAATTGTAGTTTTTTGTGGTTCCAGAGCTCTCTGATAAAGAAGGCTCAGTGTCTCACAAAATTATAGTTCCCAGACTTCCCTAGCATTGAGCCAAGGCAGTTAAAGTGGTCTCAAACTGGATTATTTCTGCAGTGTGTTTTGGGCCTTAGCTTCTCATGTTTTGACTCATTCTGAGTTTAGCTCATTAACTTTCAGTCAGGTGTAATGATAGAAAAATGACACCAGCAATATAATGTAGACAAAATTCTAGCTAAAGTTCATTCCCCTTACCCACTTACATCTTTTTTTCAAAAACAAAAATTTAGCTCGTTTTACCCATACACACTGCAGACATTAGAGACATATACAGCACGTCTGTACCATACTCTGGCGCATCATACGCTGCTTTAACCTTACACAGAAGGTTAAGCCATGGGAAGGATAATGGGGCGCATGCAATGCTGCACGTGGGAGCACTCCCCCATTAAAACAAATGGGGTTTGAGCTTACACATTTTCCCCTATACATGGGAGGGTCCAGAACAGATCCCCCATGTACGGGGAGGGCCCACTGCACTTAGTCCCATCTAGTTTGGCCTATCATTTATTTTCTCATATAACATTGCTTTGCAATAGAACATCATATGAGAATGATTTTCTTCTGTCATCAAACCACATAACATAACCATAATGACCACTGGGTGACCTTGTGCAACTCACATGCTCTCAGCCTCAGGGGAAGGCAATGGCAAGAAAAAATCTTGCCAAGAAAACTCCATGACAGGTTGTCCTTAGGGTTACTATAAGTCAGAAACAACTTCAAAGCACACAATGACTACAAACCATAATTAGAGACTAAACTGGTAGAACCCCAAGGGTTAGAGATCCATTCCCAAAAACATCTTGTTTCATCTGTATTTCTAATTATGAAATATCTAACAAACCCACTATTATCTGGACCCATCTTTCTTTAACTGTATAATTAAAAGAAGCTGGACATAAAGATAAAGAGGCTGGTGATGGCAAGAATCAGAATAGGAAGGATGGAGAGAGAAAAAGTAAGAAGGCAAATGATAATTGAGGAATGCTTGCATGGCTCCAGAGTGTTGTATTGGCCTGGAACATTAAATATAATAGTTTTATGGGGAACTCATCCAGGTTCCCTAGACAGTTCAGTGCATCATTCTCTATAAATGTGCCAAACACTATCTTGGTAATCATAATGATGTGGAAGCTATGTTTAAACCATCATGCTAACCGTGGAATCATAAGGATGTAGTTCCTAGCTAATTTTATTGTAAAAAGAAAGGACAAGTAATTTTATCAATATTTTTTCCCTCTACAAGACAGTCTTCCAAAACTGTACTGTTTACAAAGATTATCTGCAGCTCTGGCTTTTTCTGCGCAAAATTTTCACATGGACCCATTTTCTTCAGTGAGTAACAATTTCTATGCAGGAAATAGCACTTTCTCTGCAGAAAATAATATTTCTGTGCTAAAATGCTGCGTTTTGCACAGAACTGGCACCTTGTTTTGTGTGGGTGTATATGCGTGTCTGTACAGAAAACAGCAATTTCTGCACACAGAATTTTCTTAATACTTGAATTCTTTACCAGAAGGTAATGATAGGAAAACTACATTTCTACATTTTAAAAAAGAGCAAATTTTGCACAGAAGAAGACTCGAACTGCATTGATGATGGTCAGTCCAGGATTCCCTGACACTTTTTCAATCATTTTTAAAAATATTATTGAATAGTGAGTGACACACAAATTTGGTTACAAAAGAGAATTTGAAATGGACTAATGCAACTAAAAGAGAGAGGGTGGGAAGAAGGGCAGAGAGGCTGAAGGTAGAAAGGAAGGAGAGAAATTATTAAAATCAGAGAAGGTGTTGTACCTGACTCATGACTCTCAGCTCTATACTGTAGAGTTTCTGCCGGTTCACCAGTAGAGTGTATCAAGTCAGCAACTCATACTAGTGAGGTTTTTCTGTCCCACTTCAGGAGTTGTCTCTGTGAAATGTTGGAAGGCCATGACCATCACAAGACTGCAGCTGCTTTCCCAGTATAGGAAGTTCCTAGATATCCCAGGAAGCTTATACTGTGACTGGACCAAGGCAATGAATACAGGCTGGAAACTCACAAATGAATGAGGTTCCACCATATCCCAGAGGAGGAAGTGGGAGATACAAGCGGAGAAACATCAAGGATTCTGTGGAAGGCAAAACCACTCCCAGCAACATAACCAAAAAAAAGAAAGAAAAGCCATCAAGGACCTCAGTTCAGACCCTGAAATCGTCATTCTCCGCGAAGAGAAAAGCAATGCCACAGTAATCATAAACCATACAAACAAACAAAAAATCAAAGATCTCCTGGATCCTGCAATATACAAAAAAACGGAAACAAGACCCAACCAACAAAATCACCAGGAAAACACACACCCTGGTCAAAAACTCCTCAGTTCAGCCAACCACCCAGGATCAGGGTTTTCCTCAGCAGATCACAAATTAAACAGGCACAAATCCTCCTTGCATAACTTCCCACTCTGAGGCCTTGCCATTCCACAACAGAACAATTCACAGCTTAACATGCAGATCACTCTAGGGTCACACAGTGTGTGTGTGTGTACACACACCACTCGCCTCCATGCCAGTATTCTCTGATGATACCAGCCATAGATGGCGGTGAAATGTCAGGAATAAACTCTTCTAGAAGACATCCACATAGCCCGAAAAACCCACACAAAAACTATAAGTGAGGCTGTATTTACTTATACAAGTCAGAGTATAAATAGTATACAAGGTAGAGAATGGACAGAAATGAAAAGCAGTTTCCTAATCTTTTGGCACAGATGTTTCACCTGTGCTAAAAAGCAAATATTCACAACTGAGACAGCACTACTAATAATGAAAACTGATAACAGGCTTCCTTCTCCTAAGAGAAAGAAAGCAGATGCTTAGCTTCACCTTACAGATCAGAATAAGAGCTGCATTATTCTTGCCTTTCTCATCTGTACAGGGGAAAGAGGAGGAACATTTAGTTAGCCCTCTTCCTGTACAGGTGTCCATGATTTCCCCCATGATTGCACTGCCATTTGGTAATCTACTCTTACTTTCTTTCTGGTGGATAAAAAAAATCTCAGATTATTTTGTTGAGAGCCAGATCACATTTTTCATGTAGCTTTCATTTTTCTGTACTAACTCTAGCTTAGACACTGCTAACCCAATAGACGATTAACACTTTTAAAATATTCTTACATGTATTTCTTATCTAGTTTTCATGAGATGGGATATTATGACATTCCTGCCATCATAGACTTCATCTTGAAGAAAACTGCCCAGGAACAACTATATTTTATAGGCCATTCTGAAGGCTCAACAGTAGGTAAGTTACTGGTATCATCCTTTTTGGTGAATATTTAATGTAATTTCAGGAAAGGCAATGAAACCTTTAGCACGTAAAATACAGTGGAACCTCACCTTACGCGGGAGATCCATTCCAGACTCCCCACTAAGGTGAATTCCACCTATGCTCAAGCCCCATTCCAGCTACTGTTTCTTTCTTCTTGTTGTGTTGATGGTCATGATTTTAGCTGCTTTTTAATTCTAGTATTAGTTTAGTTATATTTTTGCAGTGGTTTCACCAAGGTTGTTGTCACCCGGTTTGGCTCCAGGAAAGGGACATGCAGAATGGGCAGCAGACAGCAGCACCCTCCCTCTCTCCTGCTGCTTCATTGCTGCCCTCTCTGGCTGGCCAGCTGGACCCACTTGTTGGCCTGTGCAGCTGTGACAGACTCCAAATGAAGACCCCCCCCCCACACAGCAGCTGATGATGATCTGGGTAGCACTGCGGCCTCCAGAGGCCTTTTGCGATCTTGCATAGCTGCTCACCCAGTAACCACACTCCAAACAGAAGGAACCCCCCCCCCCCCAGAAGAGGACTCATTTCAGGCCTGGCATAGCTGCTGGGTGAACAAGAAAGGGAGCCAGTGCTCTTTCTCACTCATCTAGTAGTTGAGAGAGTCTCACCAGGTGTACCGCACCCCAAGTGTACCCACCCCCAAGTGTACCCCACCCCAGGATGTCCCCATACCTAGTGAGGCCTCTGTATTTTGTATGAGTTGAATTTTTTTTTATCTGTGTCTGTTTTTACCTTTGTAGGCAGCCTTGAGTTTTGGACTGGGAAAAAGTTGGGGAGTAATAGTGTCTTTACTTTAAAATAATCTGCTTTTTGCCTGGGTTCATCCCCCTATAAACCTAAAATCACCTCCAAACATAGTCATTTACTTGATATATCTTTCCCAGCCCACCCACCAAAAGGGCATAGCACTGAAAATAGGAACTGGAAGTGATGCAATTTCACTTCTAGTTCTCTGTTAATGTATCAGTGGTCCCATCATTTCTCTGTACACTTCACATGCTAGTTAGTGAGAGTCTTTCAATATACAATTATCTACTTGCAAAAACTGTCAGTTTCTTTGCTTAGGATGTCTTTTATTTTCTCAGGTCTCATAGCATTTTCTACTTATCCAAAACTGACTGAAAGAATCAAAGTTTTTTTTGCCCTGGCACCTGTAACCACCGTAACATTTGCTAGAACCCCCTTCACAAAACTGGCTAAGCTTTCTGAAAAAATGTTTCGTGTAAGTCTTTCTGGGTTTTCCTTCTATGACTACTGATTGCTACAACCAACAGACTATTTGTTTAAACATTGACCCCACTTTTTCTTGCAGCAAACTCAAAACAGCTTATATACCATATAATTAAAGGTCAATGGAAGTAAGTTTCCCTGACTATTTCTGTATAATTGTCACCCAGAATTCACAGATCTTAAGTGTTTAGGAAATTATTCTGCATGGGGTAGGGGTACAATTTGCACCAAGATTGTGGCAGTTTATGCAAAAAAAAAAAAGTTATGAACAAAACTTTGTTCACAGATAGTCACTTGTTTGGTGAGAAAAATCAGGGGGGCATTTTTTAAAAAAACATTTTTTTAAAATGCAATACATTTCCAGTTAACTATAGGTTTTTGTTTTTTTTTAATGCAAGATGTTTGGTGGTTTTTTTTTTAATGCATGCAGATATTCTTTGGCCAAAGTAAAATTCTGCCAAAATTTATAATAGAAAAATGCATACAAAATGTATATATTTTGAATTAGGAAAAATTATGCATTGCCGTGAATATGCACATGTTGAGGGATAGGATATTTCTCATGACCATGTACAGAAATGGAATGGAGTAAGCACGTTGGTGGGACATTCAGAAATTCAGTGAGAACAGGACCTATACACATTCACATTCTTATTCTGCTGTAGCTAATTTCCAATGCCATGTATTTCAGATCATATTCGGAAACAAAGGACTTTTTCAGTACCCTACATATCTAAGAAAGGCAGCCACTGCATTGTGTACTCATCACCCTCAATTTTGTACCAACGTTCTATTTTTCATATCAGGATATAACCCCCCCAATTTAAACATGGTAAGTGAGAATCTTTTTCCCGCCAACATTTAAGAGAAATCTGAGGGAGGCTTGTATTCAGATTCAATAGGTTTAGAATGGAATTGGAAGACATACCATACTTTCTCTGCCACTAGAGGCCTTGGTGAAGTTTCAAGACAGAAAACACTGAGCTCCATCATAAATCACTGCATTTAGAGATATTATTTTTGCTAGTAAGGATCAGCACTCTTTATTTGGTAGTTGATCACTTCAACCTTGAACTACCTAACCAGTAAAAGAAATGGACTACTTGTAGTGAACTACTTAACCAGCAAAAGAAAAATTGTGAAGCTGAAAGATACATTATTTTGGGGTTAAGTGTGGAGTAGAGATGTAAGTTTTCATTGGCCTTGATCAACTGAGCAGCAGCAAGAGCCTTCTTTTTCCTCCCAGCTGTTCCCTGTTTAATAAGTGGAATAGTGACTGAGTATTGTTTCCTTAGCAATCTTGGCATGGCCCCAGCAATGTATGCAGAAATATGATGTGATGATGGCCTGTACCATAGATATTCTTATATTCTGGCTTTAGTACATGTTTCAGGAATCCAAAATCTGTAATCCTGACTAGGAAAGATTGAGCAACCAGAGGATAGGATAGTCTAATGTGAAACATGATTTGTAGTTATTGGTATCTGGCGACCTTGTGGACGAGACATCCTCCATTGCTCTGATTAGGTCCTGAAAATTCAGGTCTGTGACCTCCCTGATTGAATGTAGCCATCTGGTCTTTTTCTCGTTCTTACTACCAGACGGTAGACACCTTCCATAGCATAATTGTCTTTTCCAATGAGTCATGCCTTCTCATGATATGGCCAAAATTTGACAGCCTCAGTCCCCCCATCTTGGCTTCCAGGGCAAGTTCAGGCTTCTCCAGCACTACATCTCAAATGAGTTGATTTTCTTCCTATCCACTTTCTTCACTGCCCATCTCTCACATCTGTATATGGTGATGGGGAACACTATGGCTTGGATGATTCCAACATTAATGCATAGTTGTATATCTTGACACTTTAGGATCTTGTTCAGTTCTTTCATAGCTGCCCTTCCCATTCCTAGTCTTCTTATTTCTTGATTGCAATCTCAATTCTGATCAATGTTTTGTCTGAAGTACAGGGAATCTTTAATTATTTCTATTTCTTCATTATCTAGGTTGAATTTATGCAGCTCCATCATGGTCATTATTTTTGTTTTCTTTATGTTCAGCAGTAAGTCTGCCGTTGCACTTCTTAAGTTTTCCTTAGTGATTGTTCCAAGTCTATAATGTTTTCCACTAGTATTAGGGCGTCATCCACATGTCATAGATTGTTGATGTTCCTTCCACCTATCTTCACTGCTCTTTTTTCTGAGTCTAAACCTGCTTTTTGTGTGATATTTTCTGCATACATGTTGAAACAGTACGGTGGTAGAATAAAGCCTTGCCTGACTCCTTTGCCAATTTCAAATACTGTGGTTATAAGAAACCCACGGACTTAAGACTTTAACATCTCATGGCCTCACCCTAGAGAATGATATGTAGCACCATCATCTGCTAAAGATGTTAACAGTACTAAACTGCCACCATGGTTGGATCTCATTTTTATTTTGACCAGCTGAAGAAAGCAGAAGCTAAAAACACTTTGCTAATACATTTATTAAGTCCTGTTTGTTATTCATGTGTGTTTTTCAATAACCATGGACTAACCAAGGAATAAACAGCAACAAATCATTCATGGGATTCCCATGAATGATTTGTTGCTGTTTATTGCACGGTTATTTCCGGGATAATGGCTCTTTAATTGCAATGTCATGCAAAAATCTTAATTGCATTCCCACAACTTTCACATGATAATCACTATTTAAACTCCCGATTTTCCCCATGTGATAAAGTCCATAGTACAATCAAGACTACTTTAGTCTATACCCGATCTCACTTTCAAAATCCTTTCAGCATTGCAGCCTTTGTTCATGCTAAAACCAAACTGCACACAGACATTTGGCACTGCCCACCAAGTACAAGCATATGGCATGCACATGGACACCCACATACAGGTTCCCTCACATCAATATAAATCCCCTTACAGTTTCATGCGTATGCACACATGTGTGTCTGTCTCCCCACTGTCACCACAGGTCAGGATAGATCAGATCTCTTGGCTGCCTAAATTAATCAGTGGAGCAGTGGCCTGAAATTAGGTGTGTGTGTGTGTGTGTGTGTGTGTGTGTGTGTGTGAGAGAGAGAGAGAGAGAGAGAGAGAGAGAGAGAGAGAGAATGGAGCATGGGACAGAGACAATGAGGAAGAAACAATAAATAAATGTGGAATCTAATTTCAAGCCACTACGCCATTGATTAATTTAGACTGCTGAGAAGTCTGATCTATCCTGATATGTGGAGAGAGGAAACAGAAAGACATGCATGAACATAGAAATGTATGGGGATAAGCCTTTAAAACTTTTTATTTATATCTCTGTGGGGAAACCTGTATGTGTATGTGCATCTCCACATGCGTACCAAATTAGGAAAAGAGATGGTGCTTGATGGGTAGTGCCAAATGTTTATGTGTGATACAGTTCTAGAGTGAACAAAAACTACAATTCTGAAAAGATTCTGAAGGTATGATAGGAGAGAGAGAGAGCAGTCCTGGTTTCATGGTTCCTTTGAAAACAGTGCTTTTTTAGTGTGAGGGGAGCCTAGTGCCACAAGGGCCCAATAATACAAGTTTTATTGGGGGAAAAACAGTACAACATAAAATCAATTTGAACTGCCTCCTTACAGAGCCCCACTTCCCTAAGACAAGCTAGTTATTAGTTACTAAAAGAAAACTCGCTTCCACACTGGATCCTGATCCTTTGCCTGATCTCTTATAGCATACTCTCCATCCTGATTTGGCAGGAAAGTCTCAATTAACCCTCTGTCATCCCACTTTTTCTGCTGCTTTTAAAACATTCCAGTTTCTCTTTCCTTCTCTGACTTTTACTCTTATCTCATTCTAGAGAATTGGTGAAGGAGGTGCGGGTTGAGCAGGTGGAGAAGGAAAGAGACAGGCAGGAGGACCCTGGGGAGGACAAGAAGGAGAGAGGTAGAGAGCCCACACAGGTGGAAGTGTCTTGGGAAGTGGGGAGATGGCCCCGAGAGTTGGGGGTGGAGCAAGGGAGCCCTTTTAGGTTGGAGGGAGAGGCACCTGGGGGGAAGAGACAACGACGCAGAGGAGGAGCTCGCGGTGAGGACGGCAGAAGAGGGAGAGGCGAGAGTTCTCCACTCCCTGGGCCAGCCATGGCTTCTTGGTGCATCACTCCATCACCGGCGGGTAGGACCTCACCACGTTGCTCACCCGGCTAGCCCTCGTTGGGAAGGTGTTTCCATCCCAGATTGGGACAGACCGGCCCTAGACTTCCGGGAGCGGAGGAAATTTGGTGGAAGTGTAAGGAAAGGCGCCTCCAGAGAGACACACGGACCCCTGATAGGGCTCAAGCGGAGGTGGAAGCAGCAGAGAGAGCCTTCAGACCCCTTCGGGCAGGGGCTCCGGAAGAAGAGCGGGCCCCACGTTGTTATGCCCAGATCTGAGAGCATGTAGTGGAAATCTCCCTCCCAGTGGACTTATTCAGAGTAGGGCTGATACAGACAAAGAGACACCAAATTTGGTTTTAGACACTATGCATGTAACATTTATTGAGATACATAGACATAACAAATACAAGTACCAAGAGAGCTCTCACACACACCATTCATACAATACTCACAAACACAGATGGCACTTCACTGAAGCCATTGATCAGGCATCTTCATGAAGGCGTGGGAGCCCTGTTGCCGCGGATCCAGGAGCACACCTCTGGTTTGGAAAGCTCTCTTTTTTAAGGCTTTCTGCTTCTCTACTTCCAATGTCCACCGCCCTTTGGCCTTCAGACAGAAATTTCCTTGATTGATGAGTTCTCTACATGTCAGTCCATGTCCAAACATTCTGTAACTTCTTGCAGTTCGTACCAACCCTTGGATGGAATGTCCTTTCCTTATCTATAACTCTTGGCAGCTACATCTTGGTTTTCATAGATGCACCATCACCTCACCAACAGGTTCAAAAATCCTTGCTTCCCTTGCCAGGTAACTCCCATATCATGCATTGCGAATCTCCATTTTGTTCAGTCTTCTAGTGCCAATTTTCACTCATAAAACCATCCATTCCTCACAACATGGAGTGGAATAGAAGAGGACTGTGGAGAGGGATAGTGAGGTCACTGGTCCCTACTCCTTTTCAGACTATTCTGAAGTTTTGTCACCGGAGAGGCATGCCTAGTTTGTTTGAGTTATTAAAATCACTGTTATGTTGAAAGCATCACCCTTACGACTTCTAAATAGTTCGTTTTCCCATGAAGTGGGAACATGGACCTCAAAGGAGGCCTTCCCAAGGTTGGACCACCAACTCCGCCCACACTCATCTTAGCTCAGTTTATGGAAACTGAGTTCAAAACAAAAGAGTAGTTTGTACTCAGTTACCTCAGCAGTGGGAGAGGAGAGTGGAGGAAGCAGAATCGTCCCCTTTTCCAGTTTTGTCATTGTTGTTGTGTGCCTTTGAGTTAGGTTTTTTGGGTTTTTTTGTTTGTTTCGGTAAGATTTGTTCAGAAGAGGTTTGCTATTGCCTTCTTCTAAGGCTCAGAGCACCTGACATGCCCAAAGTCACCCAGTGGGATTCATGTCTGAGTTGGGAATTAAATACTGGTCTCCAGAGTCAAACACTGAAACCACTACAACACGAAAAGCAAAGCACTGCAGCTTCATCTAGCTCATCTCTTTTTCCTCTTTAATAACTTTTGCCATCTTGACCACATTTTGATATCTCTTAGCCACATATATCCCATTTTTCATCTATTAAATGCTGGAGAATATGTTGTAATCAGAATTATGTTGGGAAACCAAAACAGCCATCTGATTCTCCGCCGTCACTGCTGCTATCTGCCTGCCTCCATATGCATTTTTTTTGCATATAAATATGCCACATATTTTCTTGGTTTGGCTTGAAGCTGTTCTGATCAGAGTGGAAAGACAAAGAAGGTGCTATGTGCTTGCAGGCACAACTCCAGGTTTGGCTGCACATATGCAGCAAGAGCAATTTTGTTGTTGTGTGCCTTCAAGTCGTTTCTGATTTAAGGCAAACCTTTCATTGGCTGAGAGTATGTGACTTGCCCCATGTCATTCAGTGGGTTTTTCATGGCCAAGCTGGGAATCGAACCCTGGTCTCCAGAGTCCTACTCCAACGCCCAAACCATTATGCCATGCTGGCTCTCAGCAAGAGCTTAGTTCCTTCTTACTGCATCTGGGCCAAGACCAAGTGGCACTCAGGGATCTCACTTAGAGGAAGCTCAGAATTTTCTGTGTCCTGTTTGTGAGGCCTGTTTGTGAATTTCCAAATAATTCCTTCCACTGTTCCTTAGGAAACAACAGATAGACCTGACTTTAAAGTAAATTCATTCCTCTCTTCCTCCTCCCTGACTTTTAAATATCTTAGCTGATGAAGAGATCTGAATACAGTATCTCAAATGTTTTCACCCTCCTTTGTTCCTTTTTGATTTGTCTAATAAAGTTATTGCCACAATATGGATTTATAATCCAATAAAATGCTTTTGAATTCTAGTTAGGCAATATGTTCTATTCCTTAAGACATATTATGATTACCAAATGTTTTATTTCAGAGCCGGCTTGATATGTATATAGCACATAATCCCGCAGGAACATCTGTACAGAATGGTCTTCATTGGCGCCAGGTATATTGACTTTTCATATATTCTATATTCATGATTTGAATCCACCTTCACTCATACACAGATTCAGTGTTCTTGTTATATGCCCTCGAGTCAACTTCAGTTTATGATAATTCTATCTTGGGGGTTTTCTTGGCAAGATTTGTTCCAAGGAGGTTGCTATTGCCTTCTTCTGAGGCCCAAAGTGTGTGGCTTGCTGACGATCACCCACTCGTTTTCCATGGCTCTGTGAGGATTTCAAGCCTAATTTCCTGTACTCCTAGTCCAGCACTCAAATCACTATCCAACACTGGCTATTACAATAGACCGACTCAGTTTGATGGAATGCATATTAGCCATTGATATTAATAGGTCTACTGTAAGGACAACTAATTCTGGATCCAACCCTATATGTTTATTAAAGCATCCATGCATAGCAGAAAAGAATAAGTATTAATATTAATAAATTAATTAATTTTCAATTCAATTCATATTCTTGAAGTATGAAAAGGAGCTAATTTACACACATCTCAATCCCATTGGAATAAATAAAATTAGTCATGTATTTTTTTCATTAATGGAGAAGGAAAACATCTTATCATGGGTTGATCCTTCTCATTTCTCTGGTAGACAGAAAACTGACTTAGAGGGAGTCACCACCAGGGGAGCAACCCCCACCATTGTGTTGTTGTTGTTGTTGTTGTTGTTGTTGTTGTGTGCCTTCAAGTCATTTCTGTCTTATAGCAATCCTAAAGTGAACATATCAGGGAGTTTTTTGGCAAGATTTGTTCAGAGGAGGTTTGCCATTGCCTTCCCCTGAGGCTGAGAGCATGTCTCTTGCCCAAGGTTATCCAGTAGATTTCATGGCATCCTTCAGTCTATTTCCTGTCTCAGCTTTGTCTAAGCTGTGTTTTCCTTTTTCCACTCATTCCTTTGCTTTATTTTAAAGACTTTAATCTTTCTATCTTTCCTATATTTATAATCTGCTT
The DNA here is from genome assembly GCF_019175285.1 of Sceloporus undulatus. Lineage (NCBI taxonomy): Eukaryota > Metazoa > Chordata > Lepidosauria > Squamata > Phrynosomatidae > Sceloporus > Sceloporus undulatus. The sequence continues at coordinate 178,442,504 of NC_056524.1, forward strand.
TCTCCCACCTATAAAAACAACATTCTTTAGCCTTTTTTCTAAACCTTTGTCTTTCTAACCTTTTCTGTGGAGGCAAGGCCAGGCAGGGAGTGACAGCAAAGAAGTGGTACTGTGAGATGGATTAATTCTGGGGTCATGAAAATGGTGGGGATGCAGGAGGGTCTCAAAAGTGGTTCTCTCATCCTTGCAGCATGCCTACCCTACCCTTGCCATAGGGATCCTATGTTTTTTGGGGGGGAACATTTGAATATCTACATGGGGCTACCCTTGTGCTTAGTTCAGAACCTTCAGTTAATATAGAATATGGCAGCCAGGTTGGTCACCGGAAAATCTAGGAGTGACCACATAACACCCATGTTAAAGTCATTCCACTGGCTACCTATTGGATTCCGGGTACAGTACAAGGTGTTGGTTATCACCTTTAAAGCCCTACATGGCTTGGGTCCAACCTATCTGAGGGATCACCTACTTCCATATAGAAGATTTTCACACAGCATCGCTATATCGTTCCTTTAACGTCCCAAAGTGTAGTGGAATCGTCATAACAGATAGACGATTCCAAAAGATTTTCACATGAGGCTGTTAGTGTTCTTAAAACGTTGATATATCAGAATTCAGCAATAAATGATTACAAAACGATTTCAAAACAGTTGAATTGCTGAAATTCTGATATATCAACGTTTTAAGAACACTAACAGCCTCATGTGAAAATCTTTTGGAATCGTCTATCTGTTATGACGATTCCACTACACTTTGAGACGTTAAAGGAACGATATAGCGATGCCGTGTGAAAATCTTCATAATCCACCCCACACTCTCAGGTCCTCTGGGAGGAACTTATTGCAGCCAATAAAGACCAGACTAACTGCAACCTCCTAGAGGACATTTTCCACAGCTGCTCCCAGACTGTGGAATGGCTTGCCAGAAGAGATCCATCAAATCACATGCTTAGACAGCTTTAAAAAAGCTATTAAGATGGATCTCTTCCAGCAGGCCTTCCCTGAATAGAATGACTCAGCTATGAATAAATTCTCCCCCTTTTATATAGTATGCCACTACTTTGCCTATTGGACTATTGGGCTGTTAACAATAGTCTATTTTAACAGATCAATTTTAATTGTATTATGTTTAATTCTTTTTTTAAAGAGGGGGTATTAGATATTATATTGTATGCATATCATGTATTGTATATTGGTGCTGTTTTAACATGTAAGCTGCTTTGATTGTCCTGCATCAGAAAAGCGGGATAAAAATAAAAGTTTTATTATTATTATTATTATTATTATTATTATTATTATTATTGTTATTGTTACAGTGGGCCCATATTATGCGCAGGTGTGCCATATGGAGCTTCCAGCATATGCTGGAAGCTGCACCAGAAAACTCCTCTTGCACCCTGGAAGAAGTAATGGGGGGCGCATCCACAGCATGCATGCCCCAGTGCGCCGCAGGCACAAGCCCCATTACTTCTAATGGGGCTCAAGCATATATTTTTTCCCTTATGTGGTGGGGTCCAGAATGCATCCTCATGTTGGAGAAGGGCGTGCTGTATGTCTATCCACTGGTAGGTTCATGGGTCTTGAAATAAACACAGTGCCCTCTGTCCCTCTCTCAAAAAGAGGAGGAGCAACCAAAATGAAAAGGCAGAAAGACCACAGAGTCATGGCATGTTCGGAAGAGGGAGATCCCTCTATCCTTGACCAAATGCACGCTGCTGCATACAACAGCCCCAGCAAGGGGTTTGGGTGGTGAGATGGTGAACCCACATTTGCACTCTGCTACCACATGGATGTTTTTTAATCAGAAGAAGCTTTCTTTGGAAGATGTGTATTCTAGTTTAGTTTGTGGTTCTCACATAAGTGATATGCCTCAGTTCACTCACCCATCGATTGGGGAGCTTTGGTATGCCCCATGATAGGATGGTGCCCCCTCCATTGCTGGAAAAAGGAACATTGTTTCTTACCTATGAGATGTTGCTTTTCAGCAATGGAGGTGGAAACATGGTGTCTACTGAGAACTGAGGGGGCTGTTTCCTTTGGCTCTGCAAGGGTGGTTGTAAGTTACAGTAGTTTGAGTTTGAGTTTCTAGTAGTTTCTGTCCATTATACTTTCATTTTGCATCAAGTACTTTCTTACTTTGTTTTGTAACTTCGGATGTAATATGGACTGAGGGATGGTGTGGGTTGCTTTCCCTGGTGGTGACTTCTTCCAAGACTGTTTTCTGCCTACCAGAGCAATGAGAGGAATCAACTCAAGATAGGATGTTTCCACCTCTATCATTGAAAAGAAACCTCTCACAGGTAAAAAGCAATGTTCCTATCTTACCTATTATTGCTTCCCATCTCCATCCAAGGAAGCTGTATTGGTTTTAAATCAATGCCTGTCATCATTAATGGATAGGATGGGGAAAACAAATTGAAACTTAATTGAGGCAAGACAGAGGTGCTCTTCTTCAATCAAAAGATGCATCAAGTAACAGAGATTAAGTCTGTAGTGAATGGATTTACATTGCCCCTGAAGTTTGAAGTCTGCTGCTCAGGTATTCTCTGGACTCAACCCTGAGCTTAGAAGCTCAGGTCTCCTCACCAGGAGAGTTTTTGCATGGTTAAGGTTTGTGAACCAGTAGCACCTATTTCTAGAGACGCTGGATCTGGACCAAGGAACACATGCCTTAGTTGCATCACATTAGGATTACTGTAATACTCTCTATGTGAGGCTGCCTTTGAAGTGTGTTTAGAAACTTCAGCTGTGTCAAAGTGGGTTTGGCTACAGGAAGCACATCACTTCTTTGTTACAACAGTGCCACTGGCTGCTGGTTTGTTTCTGGGCACAATTCAAAGTGCTGGCTTTGATTTATAATGCCCAATATGGCTCAGTCCCAGGATATCAGGAGGAGTATGTGCTTCAGTATAAATCTGGTTATTTCTTGGTATCCTGGGGAGGCCCTTCTCCCTGACCATGACTCTCACAATATACCTGGTGGGAACATGGGAAAGGTTTTTCTTGGTGGTTCCTCCCACACTCTGGAATTCTCTCTCTGGATAGATTAGAATGGCAGCCTCCTTTCTATCTTTATGGAAGCAGGTGATGACTTTGGGTGCACCCAGACTGATTGAAAAGTCCCCGATTTTGTCGCTGGGCTTTTCAATTTTATATTGGGTTAAACTAAACCAAAACATGGAGCTGGTATTAAAAAGTCTCTGATTGTACCAGGGGTTGACAGGAAATATTTTTGCATAAACAAAATGCATATGAGTCTCCAAAATAAAATCAGAAAAAATGGGGACATAATCTGAGTGTTCTGGTCTTTTTATTCTGTCTCAATGTGCCCATTTTTGTTTTAGCAGAGCTTTGAAGACTGACAGCTTAAGGTGAATGGGTCTTGCATAATATGCTGTATTGTCTAGTTGTCACTTTCTTATGAATGTTATGTTTTTAATTTTATTGATACTTTAATAGTCTTTTTAACTTTGATATGAGATACTTTTTAAGCTATGTTTGTTTTAACTGGTGTAAACTGCCTTGCATCCCAAGCATGGGGAAAAGGTGGGTGATAAAGAAATAGGAGGGGGGGAAGTTTCTTTTATTTCACTGAAATTAAAGTATGACTAATATAGTTTAGCTCAGCCTCTATGTGAATACTGAAGGTGTAATGTTTCACTAATTTCAAGCATGGAATGAGTAATTTTTACATGTCTTTATTTATTTATTTCTCAGAACACAGCATTCTCTACACAGGAAACAGCATTTCTAGAATAGAACATAACAGAAACTGAATTGCAAAGATTGTCAAGATGAGACTGAGAGAGTGTGACTTGCCTAAGGTCACCCAGTAGATTTCCATGGTTGAGGAGAGATTCAAACTCTCCAAATGTCATAGTTCAATGCTCAGGCCACTACACAACACCCTAGTAAATACCAATTATTATAAAACACTAACCACAATTCTATAAACTTTTTAACTCTAGATTCGTAATTCAAAGCTGTTTCAAGCATATGACTATGGATCCACAGAAAAGAATAAGAAAAAGTACAATCAGGTAGGACAGTAAAAAAAAAGGTATTATACAAAATAGTTAGATGCTATCCAGGACTAAACAGACCAGGCCATGACTCTCTGTGGAATTCTGACTGCCCATAATGTTTATAATCCCAGGCTGATGCATCTTGAAGGAGGTTGCTGACTAGTCCATTCTGGCAAATTATATGATGCCCCAGTGGGGTAGCCATGTCAATCTGTTACGGCAAAAATCAGAGAAGTGACACCTTAAAGACATAGATCTGGTCCAAAGAGCTGCAGCCAAGTTGTTAACTGGAGCTGGCTACAGAAAGTGTACAACTCTCTTGTTTCGACAGCTCCACTGTCTGCCAGTCTATTTCCAGGCACAATTCAAAGTGCTGGTTTTGACCTATAAAACCCTATACAACTTGGGTCCAGGTTATTTGAAGGACCGTATCTCCCCGTATGAGCCCACTAGAGTCTTGAGATCATCTGGAGAAGCCCTTCTCTCTGTCCCATCACTCTCTCAGGCACGTTTGGTGGGAACAAGATAGAGGGCCTTCTCAGTGGCTGCTCACAAGCTTTGGAGCTCCATCCCTACTATCCATCCAGTGCCAGTGAATATGTTTTTGTGCAGTCAGGCATTTTAAGCTGATAAGGGCTGGGTTTTAAATGTTGTGCAATATAAATTTTAAAGTGTGTGTTTTTAACATGTTACATTTTAATCTTTAACTGTTTTAACTCTTGGAATTGTTTAATCTTTTTAAATTTTATATTTATATATTTTAATGTTTTACTGTTTTTAAATTGTATTGTTTTATATTGTTGTTTGCCACTTTGAGTCCCTACAGTGGGAGAAAGGCGGGATATAAGATAATGATAATAATAATAATAACTACATCACACAGTTATATTAAATTCACACTGAATTTATCACACAGAATTATGTTGAATTCATACTGTGGCAAGGGAGCTTTATTTTGGATCTGCCCAAGGAAAGATCCCAAGAAATATTAGTTCAAGCATCTTCTAATTGTGCATATCTACATGTTTATGACAGCCACAAGCTATTCAAAGGGCATGCAGAACAAACAAATACAGTAGGCTGTTATTCTTCTTATACACCTGAATATAAGGAGAACAAACACATAGAGGGTGACTACAAATGTATGCTACACACATACATACAATTTTGTCAGCTCGAAATATTTCTATAAGAAATTTTTAGTGATGCAAAAATGCCTATTTTGTTATATATTTGAAAATCTAGCAATGTCAAACCCTTGTTTTTCCCCCAGACAACACCTTTAATCTACAAACTAGAAGATATAAAAATCCCCCTTGCCATGTGGACTGGTGGGCAAGATTTCTTTGCAGATTCAAGAGATATAGCAATGTTGTCCTCACGGATAAGTAACCTTATTTATCAAAAGCATATTCCTGAATGGCAACATCTAGATTTTGTATGGGGGCTTGATGCACCAGAGAAAATGTACATGGAGATCATTGACATTATGAAGGCATATCTATAATTCCAATAAGAACTGTTAAGAAGTTTTCATCAATAACTACATGTACACAGAAATGAAAAGTGTATAATACTACACAATATTATTTTAAAACCAAAGTGAATTAGACCTCATTTACGTAATGAATAAATATCCAGAATCCATCTTGGTGTTGTTTCTTTAAAGTCTACAGCAAAAATAAAAATAAAAAGGTGGGAAAGGGCACAAGTACAAGGTAGAGGTTACTGAGATGATGAAGAATTCATTAAAAGCTGATTGGGAGGAAGTGTGTGAAATTTTTTCTATCTCTTTGTTTATCATAAATACTCGTGTACACATTGGCTTCACGTATAAGTCAAGAGAAGAATTTTGATATGACCCATGGATAAGTCGAGGGCAAGACTTAGGGGCAGCAACAAAGGATGTAAAGGGGGGAAACACCACTTCCCTCCCTTCTTCTCTGGACCTCTCCCAACCACCTAACACCACTTCCCAGGTGCTGGAGGAGATGGTTTAACATTGGATTGAGTCTTTGTTTGATGGGGAGAGAAGGCTTTAACATCTTATTGGGAAAGGAGGAAAGTGGAGTTAAATGGGGGGGGGGGTTTGATGGGGAGAGAGATCCAGAGTAGGAGGATGGGGAGAGAAGGTTTTAAAATTGGATAGAGGAGAGAATCGTCTCTTTCACACACACACACACACACACACACACACACACACACACACACACACTCATCCCCAGCCTATGCAGCTCTTTCAGAGATCACTGCCAGGCATGGAGAGTGGAGCATGGGACAGGACCTTTCTAAGCAGTATTAATGTATTGACCCATATATGTCAACCCAGGATTTTAGGGTCAATTTTGGGGCATCTATTTTTTTACTTATAGTTGTGTATATATGGTAATCCATCTCAGTAAGCAGATCTTCTAATGTTGCTGATATTTAATAAAGCTGTAGGGTGGGGGAAAGTATTTCTACAGTTCCTTTCCTTTGCATTATTATGAGGTCTCAGGAAGCTGATCATTCTGGAGAGGGGCTAGTCTAGAACAGCCCAAGAATGCTTGCATGTCATCTGGACTGCTATAACCATATACTTTGGGTTTCTGTTCCACTCTCTCTCTCTAATATCATACATGAAATGAGGAATTCTTCTTCTGTATTACACAGCACTTGCTACTGTGTAATGTTTATAGTGATATATTACCCCTGAGGAAACAGTGTGGTGTAGTGGTTAGAACATTGGACTACAGCTCTGGAAACCATGATATGAATTCCCACTAGGTGACCTTGGGCAAGTCACACACTCTCAGCCTTGGAGAAGGGCAAAGGCAAACCTGCCAAGAAAACTTCGGGATAAGTTTGCTTTAGGATCGCCATAAGTCAGCAATGACTTATAGGCACACAACAACAATACTGACCCACAACCCAGATATTAAGAAGTGAGACTCAGAGTTGGATGGAGTAGGACCACAGCTTCATTTAACACGTCCATCTGAGGTTGGCAGTACAACCTAATTGCTTGAACAAGGCTCACATCATTTTTACCATCCAAAACTTATAGTACTTTCTTTGAAAAAAAATCTGTCCTATAGATTATTACCAAGCTGAAAAGTAACTTGCTCATATTGTACACATACCACTTTCATCGTAACTCATTATGCTGTTTTGTTTCCTTATTACTTTTCAGTAAACTTCCCACTGTCTCAGAGTGCATCTACACTATAGAAATAATGCACTTTGACAACATTTTAAGTGCTATAGCTTCATCCTATGGAATCCTGGGATTTGTAGTTTTAAAAGGTCTTTAACCTCCTCTGTCAAAAGAGTGCTGGTGCCTCTCAAAACTACAAATCCAAGGATTCTGTAGGCTGGAGCCATGGCAGCTCAAGTGGTGTCAGACTTCAGTTTTTCTACAGTCTAGATGCACCCAAAGTGCTGAAGGGAAAGAAATGCAAAAGAGAAGGCATAGTGGTCTACAGGGCATTTGAGATAACCATTTAGTGAAGGGGGGATCCTGGCTCTTTTGTGCCTCATATGTCAACCTGTGAGACATGAGAGTGTTTCTGAATTCAGAGCATCCTGGAAGATTCCTCAGTTCAAGTAGATCATTTCCAAATCGAGGGGAGGGGATCCCTCTATAGGGGAATTGATATATATCTAATTACCATATATACTCATGTATAAGTCGACCTCATGTATAAGTCAAGGTGGGGTTTGGAGGCCAATATTATGGATTTTAATATGACCCATGGATAAGTCGAGGGTGCAGTCACAGTCCCTCTGCTCCACTTGCCTCTTGGTGCTCCTTTGAGTGGCTGCTGCCCCCGAGACGTCCCTGCTGCTCTGCTTGCCTTTTGGTGCTCTGTGAGGTAGGGATGCCATAACCCGGCTGTAGGCGGGGCAATCACGCTTTTGGTGGTGCTGGCACGGTTCCGGTTTGGTTTTGTACCAAAACCGTGACTGTCCCGCCTGCGGCCACCCCTGCCCCCCGCACACACCTTCTTAATGGCCGCGGCTGCTCATGCAGCTGGCCGACCACCCACTTCCGTGTCTGCCTCCTCCTCCACCCCCTGCGCGCTCCCTCTGGCCTCGGTCGCCCATGCGGCCGGCCAGCCAGCCACCTCCACCTCCTTCTCCAACCTCCTCCTCCCCCGCGTGTCCCCCTGGCCTTTCAGGGCCACGCGCGGCCGCCTGGTCACCCACCTCCTCCTCTGCTTCCTCCTCCTCGGCGACCCTGGCCGTGTGCTGGCCTAAAATGGGAGCTGGCCCCTTAAAGAGGCAGAACCTCAGAAGAGGAGGAGGACTCTGGGCCAGAGGGAGGGCAAAGGGCTCTTAGCCTCTTTGTCTTTGGCGCAGGAGCAGCAGGAGAAGGGGAGGGGAGTGGCCATTCCAGGTCTCCTTTAGCTTTTCATTTCTTTTTTCAGAGCAGGCCTGGTTAAGAGAGTTGGTGGGGTGGGGTGGTTTGAATGCATTTTTTTTTTGGTTAATTTTTATTATTTAAAATATCCAAGTCTTCCTTGTTTTTATTTTATTTTTTGCTATTTTTATTATTATTAATATCCAATTTTCCCTTTTTTATTTTATTTTTTGCTATTTTTATTATTATTAATATTCAAGTTTCCCTTGTTTTCATTTTATTTTTTTAACATTGTTTTAACAATGATAGTGATGATGAAGATGATTATGAGGATGGTGATATTGATATCAATCACCTTCTGAGGCTTACGCACGCTCTTTCTGAAGCCGAGATGGTGTGACTTTCCAAAGTGCATTTAGGTGCTTTGAATGCTAACAAGCCTGGCTTGCTTGGACAGTGATAGTGATGATGAGGAGGATGGTCATATTGATATCAATCAGCTTCTGAGGCATGCGCTCACTCTTTCTGAAGGCGAGACAGTGTCACCTTCCAAAGTGCGTTTTTGGTGTATTTTTTGTGCTTTCCCTTGACCAAGTACACACTTCTGAGAAGTACACTTGGCACAAGAAACCTGAAACGGCACATCCACTTCTTGTGAAACCACCTGGACATGTTCAATATGCATAGCCATGTTAAACCATGCTAAGTGTTAAAC